>NW_015162064.1:117338-146343 GCF_001447785.1 Gekko japonicus
GTTAAGACACTAAACTGCAGACCAGAAGGTCAGTAGTTCAGCAGTTTGAGACCCGAGTGCTGCATGACGGAGTGAGCTCCCATCTCTGGCCCCAGCTCCTGCCAACCTAGCAGTTCAAAAGCAAGAAATTACAAGTAGATAAATAGGTACCACTTCGGTGGGAAGGTAACAGCATTCCGTGTGCCTCGGCATCTAGTCATGCTGGCCACATGACCACAGAAACATCTTCGGATAGCACTGGCTCTTCGGCTTGGAAATGAAGATGAGCAACGCATCCCTAGAGTTGGATTCGACTGGCTTTCGAGCAAGGGAAATCTTTACCTTTTCCTTGGTAGGAAGAGGTGGTGCTGGCTGATCGAAATCCAGCAGATCACAAGGCAGGCAGCCGGGCTTGTCTGAGGGAATGTTGCAGGAGAAGAGCAGAAAAGAGGCCAGCTACATATGGCACTGCTGTCGAGAGAAGTACTACATACACTGTGTACTTGGGGGGGGGCGGACTTGCAGCTTCTGCCATCTAGGCCTCTCCCAAGCCAACACCACTAGCACCTCCTCTGCCACTGCCCCATAGCAACCAATTGGCGGTGGCCAGGGCCAGGTTATACCTGTGCTGCAGCTGGAGCCACCGCCACCGCCTCACAGTGGCCCCTCCCACCTGCCAGCAACAAGTAGTGGGGGCCTTGTCAGTAAGTCTGCCCCTGCTACAATTGGCCACAGGAGCCCTGTGATCATGCACCCACTGCTTGGATTTCACCTCTGCCACCACCTCTGCCACCACCACTTTGCAGTGGCCCCTTGAACCTGCCAGCAGCAAGTCATGGGGTCCTTGTCAGTAAGCCTGCCCCTGCTTCAATCAGTCATGGTGGCAGCCCTGGACTTGTGCACCCTCGGCTCAAATTTCACCTGCACCACCACTGCTGGAGCCACTGACATGGGGGCTTGCCAGTAAGTTGTGGGGCCTTGCCAGTAAGTCAGGGGCCTAGCACCAAGAGGCTGCACCATAGTTACAGGCAATGCTCCCTCTAAGCTATGGAGTCTTGTGAGCAAAAATTCTACCTTGTGAGCTACTGGCATTAAAGTTGTGAGCGGGGGATTCGGCGGCTGCACAAATGAGTTTGCTCTGGAGCCCTCCTTCCTGAGCTAAGACAAAAATGTGTGAGCCAGAGGCTAAAAAACCGTGAGCTAGCTCACACTAACTCAGCTTAGAGGGAACACTGGTTACAGGTACCCAGTGCCATGGTGCCAGTGCAAGTTGAACAGAACCAACATGAAACCACAGCAGAACAAATCTGAGGGGGGGGGAGGATTTGCAAGCACTGAGCAACACTGTAAAAACCACAAAGGGAACAGAAAGCAACTCAGCAATGACAAAAATCTTGAAACTGACAAACACACTTGAAATTGGCACAAGCAGCCTGGCAACCCCATAGAATCCCCCACAACACGAAAACAAAGGGGGGGGACAGTCCCTGGGAGCATGCAAATGCTGGCTCCCAATATTCCGGGTAAATCCTGAATGTTTCCAGGGTTTTTCGGGACCTTTTTTTTTTTTTACCGATAAGGTGTTTTGGGAGTATATTTTCAGCTCAGGTGTATCCAAATGCACACCTCTATACACAGGGCCTCTATGCACAGGGCCATGACATTCATGACTGGTGTCAAAATCCAGCAAGGCTGGGCAGTTGCTCAGACCTATGGAAATTTTAGTGGTCCTGCAATCAAAGTACAGGTTACCAAGAGGAACATCTGAAAGAGAAGACACAGTAACTCTTTTGCCTTTGAGATCTTGTACACCTTTTAACAGCTCAGATTAATAGGATGTAGAATTATGCCATATTAATCCATGCTCTTGTAAAATCCAGGCCAGATTATTGCAATGAACCCCTGGAAAACTGTTCTGAAACTGCAGTTGGTTCAGGATGCCACACCTAGATTATTAGCTGGGAGTTGCCAGTTTGATCAAATGAAGCCAGAATTAAAAATATCTGCATGGGCGTCCACTTTGGGGTGGGTTTTTTTTTTGGCATAATTCAAGAATGCTGGCCTTGACTTCTAAAGCCCTAAACCATCCCAGATCCTATTTTTCAACCCCACTATTGGGTGGAGGAAAGAAAACAATCTTCCCCTGCCCCATTATCCCTTGACATTATCCCTTTTTATTTATTTATTTATCTTTACATTTATATCCCGCCCTCCCTGAAGGCTCAGAAGGGGCATAAATGCCTGGTTAAAACAATGAACAATATAAAACAATATAAAATACAATATGCATAATACACTAAAAAATGTCAGTGCTCCCGAATTACTTAATATAATTACTTAATATAATAACCGCAACAATACCCCTAGAGGCATCTTTTACTACCCTTTGTGATAATTTACACTCCTACTTATCAAAAGGATTGCTGTGCTTCTGGTATTAACTCTGTTCATAAGCATTTAGCCAGCCTCTCACCACAGCAGTTATTAGTGCTGTTAATACCTGCTGAGAGAGGGCTGTGATCAAAAACTGGTGTAACTCCTGTGATAAACGTTACTCAGCCAGCTAGAGATCATAATCTGTGGACCTTCCTAGAGTGGTTTCGGTGGCTTGGGCAGGGATGAATGGGTGAGGGAAATACAGAAGGAAAGAGAAATGGAGTTGAGTCACCTGTTTTAATCATCTGAATTGGATTATTTGACCGGTATGCCATTGGCAGCGAGTGCAGCGCTTTCAGCACAGGCCGGATGTGGTCCCATCTAGTGAGACCCATCAACAGCCTTGCTGCAGCATTCTGCACTACTGCAGTTTCTGAACTTACGACAGAGGCAGCCCCATGTAGAGAGCGTTACAGTAGTCTAGCCTCGAGGTGACTGTCACCTGGATCACTGTAGCCAGGTCATCTCGGTCGAGGAAAGGAACCAACTGCCGTGCCAGCCGAAGATGGTAAAAGGCTGACTTGGCAGTGGCTGCCACCTGGGCCTCCATTGTTAAGGAGGAGTCCAGGAGCACACCCAAACTCCTAACCTCCGACGATGGCACCAAAGGAGCCCCATCGAAGGTCAGGAGAGGGAGCCCCAACCCCGAACCGATCAAACTGAGACCCAGGACCTCTGTCTTTGCCGGGTTTCGTTTCAGCCGACTCAGTCTGAGCCAACCAGCCACGGCCTGTAACGCCCGATGAAGGTCATCCAGGGCAGAGTCCGACCGACCGCCCAGCACCAGATAGAGCTGGGTGTCATCTGCATATTGATGGCACCCAAGCCCACAACTCCGGGCAATCTGGGCAAGGGGGCGCATGTAAATGTTAAACAACACCGATGACAGCACCACCCCCTGAGGCCCCCCACATTCAAGAGGCCACCTCTGGGACCGCTGATCCCCTATCGCCACCCCGTGTCCCCGACCTTGGAAAAAAGAGGCAAACCATTGAAGGGCAAGCCCCTGAATCCCCACGTTGGTGAGGTGGTGGGCTAGCAACTGGTGGTTGACCATATCGAACGCGGTCGACATATCTAACAACAACAGTGCCACCACGCCGCCACGATCCAAATGCCTACGGAGGTCGTCAGTCAGAGCAACCAGTACCGTCTCCGTCCCATGACCCGGGTGAAAGCCGGACTGGAAGGGATCGAGGACAGAAGCATCATCCAGAAAGCCCTGTAGCTGTGTCACCACCGCCTTCTCAATAAGTTTGCCCAAATAGGGCAAATTGGACACCGGCCGATAGTTGGCCAATTCGGCTGGGTCCAGAGATGGTTTTTTCTAGAGAGGGCGGGCCATTGCTTCCTTGAGTGCCCTAGGGAACCATCCCTCCAAGAGGGACTTGTTGACAGTCTCCCTCAGGGCACCTCGAAACTCCTCACGACCCCTTGACATTTGAGGGCTTCTAATGTCCTGGCCCCAATGGTAGACCTCCTGATGGCACTGGTATTTCTGGCCACTGTGTGACACAGAGTGTTGGACTGGATGGGTCTTTGGCCTGATCCAACATTGGCGTCTCTTATGTTCTTATGTTCTTATGACTTCTATCACCCCTTCCCCACTTGCAGCATCTTAAACTGTCTCAGATGTTTCTAGGTACCAGATGATCTCTGGGAACTGTAATCCGCTGGACACCTAATATCTTAATGTCAGCCATCCTGGAGACTGTGTTTCCCACAGTATATCTGGCACCTTGGACACTGACAAAACAGTTTCTATGATGCTGGGGAGGGGGGAAGTAAGGGGAAAGGGGCTCTCCTCTCTCATCACACCCAGCTGGATAGTGGACACGGTCCTGGAAGAAGAGAAGAAGAAGGATAAAGAAGGATAAAGAAGGAAGTGGCTTGGAGCTATAATGCTTGCCTTTGTACTGAAGATGAACATTATAATCCACTGAGGTTTGTATTTTAAGCCTTGGAATCACAGACTTCAGTGGAATCACTATTGTTTAGACTTCAGTGTTTTTAATAAATGATCTCAGCTTCAATCTCACTTGGCTTGCTTTTTTAAAATTAAAGTTTTGTTCTTTCTGTTGGCTTTTAAATTTGCCATTTTATGTTATTTGTATATGTCTTTTAATTGATTTTGAATGATTTTGTTTCATTTTGTTTTAAAGTATATCTCTTTTGGCCCTTTTTAAAGTGGAAAAGCAACTTCAAAAATGTCTGACTATACAAATAGTATATACTTTTAAGATCCCTACAAAATGAGTGGTGAGTCAGCTGATAATTATTCTGCCCAGTTTCTCCCAGTCCTCCTCCCCCTTTTTTTCTCTTCCTCCCATAATCTGATTATTCTTGCTTGCTTGCTTTCTAATGTTTAAAAGTCTGACTTTCTCTTCACCAAGTCAAAACCCAAGATGAATAACATTTAACCCAGCATTTAACCCGACTGCTTTTTTAAAAGAATCCTATGTACTGCTTTCCAGTGGCTGAGAGACAATTATGTTTTACAGCCTCTCTAGAAAGCCAGGAGGGTAGGAGACCCCAGCCATCCTGGCTCCTTCTATGGCTTCTGCTCTGGGTGGGTGATCTGGTGGAACATAAAGCATGGTGCATGAGTGAAGTATAGTTTCTTGAAAAGGCTTGGTGCCCAGCAAGGGTCAGTCTGTGCCTAAAACACTTTCCACACTTGGTGCATATGTTCCTGTAAAAAAAATGTATATATTCTGGGATAAAAGAAAACACACACACATAAGATTCAGTCCAGAGGCTGAGAAAGAACCTCAGGGATCAGGTGAAGGGTTTCAACAAACCACGGTGATGCCAAGGAAAAGGCAACATCAAAGAAAAAGAAACGACTGCTCCCCCCATAATGGTTTTTAGCCATTAGATTTAAATGAAATATTTCCATATGAATTGCTGGGGAACAACCTGGGAAGGGCTGGTGCCATCCTCCATGATGATGGTGATGGCAATGATGACCAGCTTATACCCAACAAGAACCACAAATAGGGCAAAACTTGGGAGAACAACCTCCCCACACACAGAGAGAGACACAAAACTGCCCCAGTGATTCAAAGCTGCTCCCCCAAAACAGTACTGAACAAAATCTTGGGTGTCGGTTGTTGGAGGGGGAACATTTGTGGAAAGCACCACCCTCCTTTGACAGTGAAAGTGCCCTTCCAGTTGCAAAAAAACCCAGCCACTGAATACAAGAGATGACGATGACGACGACGACCCCTGGATTCTGATTTCTGCAGCAGCTAGTGGAAGCAATGGCTAATGGAACCAGGGGCAGAGCATGTGGGAGAAGCCATTACTGCCCCATCTCTCACTTCAGTAGCGATCTTAATAGTATAGCCGTGAACTCAGGAGTTACAACCCAGCAACTTGGCAGATCTCATCCTCACAACTTTCTTTCCATAGACTACACCAGAAGCTCAATGAGAGGAAATAAAAATAATTATACTTCCTCTGCTTCAGTGTAACAAGAAAAATGTCCCCAGGGTACCACAAAGGGGAAAAAACTTCAGAATTTGCAGTGAGATTTTGGCCAGTTCTGCTTAGTTTTAGGAATGTTTACATTTTTTTTTAAAGAAATAGAATAAGAGGTAATCTCTGCATTGGTAATTGCTTGTGTCTTTCAAAAATTCACTGTGCAAAGCATTAAGATACATGGTCCATTCTGAGCAAGAGGTAGGTATCTTTTAAAGGTTTTATTAAGTCCATCTATTGCTGATTTTATTTATTTATTTATTTATTTATTTTGCGATTTCTATCCCGCCCTACCCAGTGGCTCAGGGCGGCTAACAACAATGTTTAAAATAGTAAAACAATAAAACAATTTTACATATGCAATAAAACTGGTGCTTCAAATCTATACAAATCTATACATTATACAAGATGCTCAGCGACTCATATTTGCGGGCCACGATCTTAATAGTGGAAGCGCCACAACGCAATCAAACTAATCCACCTCCATGGAATCTGGTAGGTGGATGGTACATCGGAGGTGGTATAGTGATGGTGGTGGCAGCGGCTCCTACTCCTGGTGGAAGAGCTCCATCTTGCAGGCCCTGCGGAACTGCACTAGGTCCCGCAGGGCCCGGATCTCCTCCGGGAGCTCATTCTACCAGGAAGGAGCCGCCACCGAAAACGCCCTAGATCTAGTATGGGCCAACCTCACAGCTCGGGGGGCTGGAACTTCCAGACGATGGAGCATCCCCGATCTCAGTGCTCTTGAGGGAACATACGGGAAGAGATGGTCCCTTAGATAGGCAGGACCCTGGCCATTCAGGGCTTTAAAGGTGAGCACCAGCACTTTGAAGCGGATCCAGTATGCTATAGCCAGCCAGTGCAGCGCTTGCAGCACAGGCTGGATGTGGTCTCAGGCGGGGGGGGGGGGAGAAAACACCAAAGCAAAGTTAATGGGACTTGTATCCGCACGGAAATATCATGCAAATTTGAAAGTTTATTTGCATTTCAAGATTTTGCAAGCATAGTTTTGCCTTTAACTTTTCTGATGCAAGTTCAGTCCCCGGTACAAAGACATTTGACATCAACAGCAGCTATGTATACAGACAATGAGATGAGATCCTTCACTGAATGCAACTGCTTAGATTACCTTATGCGCAATAGTGTGGAATTCCTTTGATTACATTATTAAAATTTCTAAATCCAATTCTAAAAAGTTATTTTTTTAAAAAAATCTCTCATTTCTGTAATACAGAGGCTAGATCTGGATACCTTTATGCATGGTCTAAAATCATATTAGGTGAACATGGGGAAGGAGAACGGAATTCTGTATACTCTCCTTGCTCTTGTTCTGCGTGTTCATGTGCACAGAGATCAGATGGAGACTGGGTGTAGGAACTAGGGACATGGGCTTCTTCCCCATTCATGCACTCAGCCTACAATTTCTAAGTCTGTGAAAAAAAGATATATTTTCCTTGTTACGAAAACTTGCTCATTTTTTTCAGGGAGAAAAGGTTCAACTAACAGGCCTGTCTTCTGATGTGCACTTTGTTTGAAATTGGCAAAGAGCTCCCCCCCTTAAGTCAGTTTGTTTGTTGACCGTGAATTTTTTTAACCATCATTTAAGGCATGCCTTTTTCCACAGGGGTTGTGTGCCCAAGGTTTGATTTTGTTGGAAAGGGGGGTGGGGGTGGTTCTTCCTACTTCCCCACAGCATCGTGGTGCATTCATTCACTTCTTGCTCTTCTCCAATCTTTCTCCAATCTGCTTTGCTGAGAATTTTTTGGAATGATTGCAGCAAAGCAGGGGTGGCTGCCAAGGAGGTGGGAAAGTCCAGGTTTTCCTAATCCCGCCCACACACCAGCCATTTCCCCTGCTTTCTTATGAGCTATAATGTCTCACAAACATCACTAATGCTCCCTGTTCCATTCCAGGAATCTCTTCAGTACTAAAATATAACATAGCATAAAGTATAGCACTGCTAGGTTGGCAGGAGCTGGAACTAGAGATGGGAGTTCACTCCATCATGCAGCACCCGGGTCTCGAACTGCTGGACTACTGACCTTCTGGTCTGCAGTTTAGTGTCTTAACCTCTGAGCCAACCTGAATCAACAAAATAGCAAAACCTGAGCCAACCTGAATCAACAAAATAGCAAAAAATGAGAGCAGCAGATGGAAGTGAATGGCAGCAAAAAATTAAATGACATAGCCAACCAACATCCAACTTTCATCAAGATTTTAAAAATATTAATACCAACAGACCTCCATAAGTAATGCAGACAGGGGTGTAGCCAGAAATTTTTGGTTGGCAGGGAATTAGGAAATCCTGTGGGGCAGGGGAGCCGGGGGAAAGAAAGAAAGAGAGAGCAGCAAGCCCACCCACAACAGAGGAAGAGTAGCCTCACTGCTCCTGCACCAGCCCAGCCATGTGACCCGCCGTCATGTGACCCAGGCTAGTTCAGCTGGTGCAGGCACAGTGAGGCCGCTGCCGCCAAGCTCAGCTCTGGGTGGGCTCACCACCTGCTGTTCATGGCTTGAGCAGCATGTAAAAGGGAAAGCTGAGTCCTCTTTCTCATCTACTGGCTTTCTCATCTACATGAGTGGGGGGGAATCTCTGACTCTCTCTCAATTTTATTTTATTTTTTGCAATTTTATTTTATTTTGCACTTTTAAAAGCCTATTCATTTTTCAGCCAGGAAACAAGAAAATGAGACTGAAGCTTCCCTGACTATGCCTGGGGTCGTTTTGAAAACCCCAAGAACATCTTACATTAAAAAATAATAATTGAATTTTTTCCCATGGGGGCAGCACTCATTCATGGGGGCATTGCCCCCAAATGCCCCTGTAGCTATGGGCCTGAATGCAGACTAATGTACTGGCTTGCAGGTTCTGAGTATCAGGTGCTAGAGATCAGGCAAGGCAGGGTCATTCAGTCGTAGGTCAGGGGTCCAGAAGTCAGACAAAGCAGAGTCATTCAGTCCAAAGTCAGTGAGTCCAGAAGTCAAGCAAAGCAGAGTCGTTCAGTCCAAGGTCAGGGGTCCAGAAGTCAGGCAAAGCAGAATCGTTCAGTCCAAGATCAGGGGTCCAGAAGTCAGGCAAGGCAGAGTCAGTGGTTTGGCATCTATAGTACACATTGTGTCCATGTCTAACAGTCTCTCTTAGCTGGTTTTATAGACCCACGCTGAAGGGTCATGCTTGCAACTACTCATCTTTGTTATCAGCAAGCTGCTGGCATCAGGCCAGGAGGCATGCACTTTGCCGTCCTGTCTGTAGCTCTATTCTCAGCCTCCATCTGCAGTGCTCTAAGGGTGTAGGTGATACTGGTGGGCTGGAAATGGCCAACTGAGGTTCACCTGCTAAATCAGGGCTGGAGGGTGTCCATGGCTCTGCACCAGCTATTGGCTGTGAATCCCCACAAACCTGCAGCTCATTTTCCTGCTAGATCAGTTTCTGTTAACTCAAGACTGGCTACATGGGGCTTCTCTTCTCCTGCAGAGTTCTCTTCTTTTGAGGAGTCTTTGCTGTTGCTGAGCCCTGACTGACTCATGACAACTAAATTATAAACAAGAGAAAATAGATATCAAATTCCATCATCATAAGTAAAATCAGATAAAAACTTCCAGTAACAACAAAGAATTGATAATAACTAAACTATCTAATACAAACAGAAACAAAATGTCTTTACTAGGCCATGAAAAGATGGTAAAGATGGCTCCAGGCAATCCCCTCAATAGCACAGCTGTAGTGCTGTTATAGAAAAGGTCCTATCCTGCCATTTCATCAGTGGGAGCATTCAAAGAAACGCCTGAATATGAAATCTGAGCAGGTAGGTGCCAGGATAATATAGACACAGGCAATTGTTTAAATAGTAAACTGTTTTGACTTCTAAGTCAAAACCAGAATCTTGAATTATGTTGATAAACATACTAGTAACCAATGGAGAAATTTCAATATAGACATAATATGGGTGTGCCTACCAACATCCTATCTGCAAGATCTGGACCAGATGAAGTTTCTGAGAAGTCTTCAAGAGTACCTTCATCTAGAGCATGTTACAGTAATCTAACCTTGGTGAAAGTTATCCTTGGTGTAAGTTATAGAGCGTGGATAACTGTAGCCAGATAATTTCTGTCCAGGAAAAGCTACCACTGGCATATAAACCAAACTTGGCAAGAAGCATTATATGTGATAGATGTCAGTTGAGTATCCAAAAACAAAGCTGGATCTAGGAGCATCCCCAAGCTGATCCTTCAGATGATATGCTACCTGTGCTGGACGGGCAATAATCCTACCCCTTTTCTATACACAACCCCCTTTATGCCTGGATGAAGTAACAGGTAACAGCCAATCAGATCCCATGGAACTTTGGAGGAACTATATAGATGAGGGTATGACAGTAAAGGGGGCCACATGACGGAGTCTTGGAAATGAAAATGGAGATGAGCACCGCACCCCTAAAGTCGGAATCGACTGGCTTTTGAGCAAGGGAAACCTTTACCTAGACACTAAAAAAATCTGTTAAACTGCTATTTTCAGTCAGACAACAATTAACACTCAAAGGTGCTGGTTTAGGGAATCTGAAGTCTGAGAGTTTGGCTTCTAAGGGTGATTGCTGGGAAAGGCTCACACTTGCAATTTCTATGTTTATATAAAAAATGTAAAGGATCAGATTAGGTGTCTCTTAAGAAGGAGTTGCAGTGGCTCAAGTGGTTAAGACGCTGAACTGCAGGCTGTGGAAGGTCAGTAGTTCAGCAGTTCGAGACACGGGTGCCGCAAGATGGAGTGAGCTCCCATCTCTAGTTCCAGCTCCTGCCAACCTAGCAGTTCGAAAGCAAGAAATTGCAAGTAGATAAATAGGTACCACTTCAGTGGGAAGGTAACAGCGTTCCGTGCACCTTGGTGTTTAGTCATGCCGGCCACATGACCACGGAAACGTCTTCGGACAGCGCTGGCTCTTCGGCTTTGAAACGGAGATGAGCACCGCAACCCTAGAGTCGGATTCGACTGGCTTTCGAGCAAGGGAACCTTTACCTTTAAGAAGTCACTAGGACTCTTAACTGGTGATGGTGGAAAGTGCCATCAAGGCACAGCTGACTTGCAGTGACCCCACAGGGTTTTCAAGGCAAGAGAGGCTCAGAGGTGGTTTGCCACTGCCCACCTCCACATCATGACCCTGGAATTTCTTGGAAGTTTCCCATCCAAATATTTGCCAGGGCTGACCTTGCTTAGCTTCTGAGATCTGTGTATCTCCCAAAGAGTTATCAGAAGAACTAACGGTTCAAGGGTTACAGTATAAGTCCATAAGATATAGCTGCTCTCTGCCTCTGAACTCACCAGCATAAGTTGTGTGATGCAACTGTAAATAGTTTCAAACCTCTTTGCAAAATAATCATTTAACTCCTTCCAAGGGAGGAAATAAACTTTATTTGTAAATTGTGCCAACCTCATCTATACTGTATTGTGTTTGCGACAATATGGTTCAAACTGATCGGCTCAGCTGATGTGGTGCCACAGAATGGACTGATGTTCTGAGAACTAACCAATTACAGGCCAACTTATATGTGGGCATGGAAATGAGACAGTCTGGTTGGAATTCAAACCTCACAAAACTCACACAGCAATGAACAGACTGAGAAGAGGACCCAGGTTCTAAGGAATCATAAGTGATCTAGAACTCAGAAGCTGAAAGAGGGGAACAGAATAAGGAGTGGTCTAAAAAACAGGAACCTGAAGGAATGGTAGATGCCTGGAAGAAACTTCAGAGGAGACAAGAAACAAGACAAGAAGAAGCTAATAAAATAGGGGGCTCTATGCTATGGACAGTGAGAAACTAAGAGAGGCGTCTTAGAGAGGCTAGTTACAAAAGAGGGAGTGGTTCCTTGATATAGTCTAGCCCTGACAGGAAATTCTCCCACTTGTATTTATTTCCAAAATTTGTATCCTACCTTTCTGCCCTTCCAAAGGCCACCAAGGCAGCTAACAGTTTAAAACATACATGATAAAATCACATTTATGGCTCCCATTGTCCAGAATCATAACCCAACAATCCTGAGGTAACAAGGCTCAAAAAGTAACCATTTCTATTGGAGTTAAATACCCAATTATTTGGTGGTAACCTACCTCACAGAGTTCTTGGGAGGATAAAGTAGAGGAGAGAAGAATGATGGAAACCGCTTTGGGTCCTCACTGGGGAAAAAGCTGGGGTAGAAATGAAAAAAACAAAATAAAATAATTCAGTCCCCACAGTCCCTTATTCACCTTTATTTCTTACCTTTGCCACCCTGGGGAAATCTGCAGAACTCTTACTACTTAATTTGGATTATTTGGGCCCAGATCATGAAGAAACTTTATTATTGGGATATAATAGTAGGCAGTTCTGGAAATTAATGGAAATATGAATGATTCGAAATATTTTTTAATCCTGTCGACAAACTGTCGACAAAAGGCATCATTTTATTCTGAATGACACATCATCTTCCTTTAAAAAAATCACATTTGCCTTTACAGGTGTAAGTGAAACCGAGTCATAGACTGAAGAATGCAATCGTGTTTGAGGTAAGGATGCATAAGATGGAAATGAATGGGGAAAACATCCATGCTTCTGTGCCATCCTAGTATTTAACCTTGGAAAAACAAAAGCTCCAGTTTTATAATCTTTTTAAAAAAAAACTGAAGTGAAGGAATCGCTGATTCACTGATTGCTTCTCAATGGTGGATTTGGCTAATATGTACTTTTCTGACCTAATATTTACAGTCTATCTGGGAACACAAAGAGAAGGATGCTAGAAGAGCATGTGGGCAGGAATCTGAACAAAAACAGTCTTAAAAGCAAGATGAAAATGGAAGGTACAGAGTTGGCACTGACGCTTGTACCAATTGACTTATATTTAGCTGTTGATGTTTCATGCAAATACAATCTAAGAAATCATAGATGCACCTAAAGTGAAATCCTCAGTATCAAGAGATCTGAACATTCGCAATATGAGAAATTGGAGTCTGGCTCCAGCCTTCCATCAGCTGTTTCAGTAGCAGTAGGAAAACATTGATGACTACTGTCTGGACAACAATTGGTGGCCAGAGTTCAGTTGTTGTTTCTTACCTCCTGAGTCTACTTTGAACCTGTCTACTTGCTCCTCCATTCCCTTTGTCTTAGATTGTATCAACAAAATTAAATTTGCATACAAGTCTTTCTCTCTTCCCAGGGAACTCTAGGAATTGCAGATCTGTGAAAACCTAGGGGTCTCCAACAGGAAAGTCCTGGTACTGTCACCAAACTAAAACCCCAAGAGTCTTGAGGAGAGGTGTTGGAAGCCATGACAGTTAAATGGGTATAAAATGAACATAAATTTGTTGTGTATTACTCTGGCGTCTTTCTTTCCCCTGAGTCCATTTTAACCAGATACCTAACTTGTCTATTTGCTCTTTGGTCACAGTTTTTGGGATGTTTCCCAAATTTACTTTGTCACACATCCACACAGAGATCTATCTCCATCACTCATCTCTTTATATACTTCATGATAGCAGGGTTACAAAATTACTTCTGTCTAACAAAACATCTAACAAGACGAGCCCTGCTGGATCAGACTGGTGGTCCATCTAGTCCAACATCCTGTCTCACACATTGCCCATCCAATTCCTCTGCAAAGCCAAGAACAAGAAACAGAGGCCTAGGCCTTACCCTAATATTGCTTCCTGGCACTGGTATTCAGAGGGGTATAGCCTCTGAATTTGGAGGTTCCCTTAGTCACCATGGCTAGTAGCCACTGGGTAGACCTATCCTTCATAAAACCGTCTAATCCTCTTTTAAAGTTTTTTGTGCTTGTGGCCATCACTAAATGAAGTAGGCTTGCCACTCCCCAGGTCCAGGCTGAGGATCCCCCAGTTTCAAGGGCTTCTCCCTGCTGCAGACCAGCTGGCCAGTGGGGAAAAACCCTCTCCTAAACAGGGGTGTTGCCATGCGATGTCCCTGACACAGTGACATCGTCTAGAAGTGGTGTCATTGTGTCAAGGACGTTGTGTTGAAACACTCTGGTATTTGGGCTAATTCTATTGTTTGAGGGCAAAACCCCCCCCAGAGAGTTTTGCCCAAATACCAGAGCATCCCCACACAATGTCCCCAACGTGATGATGTCACCCCTGCCCACCACTGGAATGCCCCCCCCCAAATCCCCCCGGATAACAAGGGGACCTGGCAATGCTAAAATGAAGGTCACACTCTCGATTTGCTATATTGCTCTGAGCAGGAGAAATGGGATCTGAGGGTGAAGGAACTGACAACAGGCAGTTAGAAGGTTTCTCAACTGGCAGTTAGAAGGTTGATGTAAGGGCAACAGAAAAGAGAGATCACAGAAAATCAGTTTCCATTTAAGTAGCTCACACCAGCCATCTCCTTTTAAAACCTGGAGGGGGGGTGTTGCTGAGAGAAACAATTCCAGTGTGCGTGCAATCTGCACCTCTTTGGACTGTAGTCATAGAGATGGATGATCTAAATTATCTGGCATATATAAGCACTAAGGGCTGCAAGCTTTAATGAGCTTAATAGGTAGATTAATCAACTAAGGCTTTAGCTGATTAATTGGTGGGGCCCAGTTTTAATCAGCAATGCTGACAGTTAAGGGAACACTTGTTTTATTTTTTGAAGCTATTTTTGTTCTGGCGTGGTGCTATAATAGGAAATGAAAAAGAAAATACTAAAGATAGTGTTTCATTCGAACAGTGATGCTAGCTTTATAAAAATTAAATTATAAGTTATAGCATACTTCCTTCAATATATCAAAAAGTGTCTATGCTGATAGTATTACCCATGTTAAATTAATTAATTGGTTAAGAGGCAGAGGACTAATCAACCGAAAATGTGACACTCAGCTCTACTATGCACTGAGTCATGCAAGTAACTTTGGGTAGATGGATTGTTCCATTAGGAATGTACTTTTACTTACCAAAACTGATCAAGGGAAAACTTGGGAGAAAAGGCTAAATGTTGCTTCCTTCCTCTGAGCTGCATAGGATTAATCAGTGATGACTGAGCAAAAGAACACATACGGTGTAGTTGGGGGGGGGGAGAACACTGTGGCATTCTGGTAGAACTTTTTATCCACATTTCGTCACTGACCTTATGGTAGAACTACATTCTCAGTTAGATATGAATATGCTGCTGAAAATGGAACTCCCATCTCATTTCAGATTCTTCCCTGTCTCCAGGGCTATTTTTGGGCAGGAACGCACAGGAACGGAGTTCTGGCTGGCTCCCAAGTTGGCCACGCCCAGCAGGAACTCATTAGCATAATAGGCCACACCCAATAGCAGAAACTCATTAGGATTGGCTACATTAAGGGTGTGTGGCCTGGGTTTTGACAACAAACAAGGTAAACAGAATAAGAAGGGAAAGGTGGGTGTGGCTGGATGAGCACACTTCTGGTAACATGGTGGTGTGGCCTAATGGGCTAATGAGCGGTGCTGTCAAGGTGTGGCCTAATATGCTAATGAGTTCTTGCTGTTGGGTGTGGCCTATTATGCTAATGAGTTCCTGCTGGGCTTTTTCTACAAAAAGCGCCCTGCCTGTCTCCGTGATGTATAGTATCCCTTACACCATGTCATGATGTCAGTGCATTGTGCATTTCTCTGGAGCATAGTGTGATGATATGGGACCAGTGTCATTCTCCTTGCTTTACTGAACATCTTAGGATGAAGAAGTGGTTGGGCAGATTGTTAGCACACCAGTGGAGGAAAACTTGGAATGCGACTGAACACAAGTGAGAGCGCATTATCATGCCTACTCCATTGCACTGTTGTTGGCAAAACAAGCTCACTTCTCCACCGCCATTTTGCCCATGCAATGCCATCCAGCTGAGCTTTTCCATGCTGTGAGAGGGCTGTTATACCAGGCTTCTGTGGAGGTTGACCCAGGAAGCATGAAGGCCTGATGTGATTCTTTTGTAATGCATTTTGCATGTAAAATTGCTTGCATCGACTGCAACTTGAATGTCATAATAGGTTCAGTTAAATCTTAGGATGCTATTGGAGTGTTGTTGTTTAGTCGCACAGTTGAGTCTGACTCTTTGCGACCCCACGGACCACATCAAGCCAGGCTCTCCTGTCTTCTGTCGTGCTCCGGAGTTTGCTCAATTTCATGTTCATTGCATTGATAACACTGTCCAACCATCTCATCCTTTGCCGTCCCCTTCTTCTTTGACCTTCAATCTTTCCCAGCATCAGGGTCTTCTCCAGTGAGTGCTCCCTTCTCATTTGGTGGCCAAAGTATTTGAGCTTCAGCTTCAGTATCTGGCATTCCAGGGAACAGTTAGGGTTTATTTCTTTTAGGATTGACTGATTTGATCTCCTTGCAGTCCAAGGGACTCTCAAGAGTCTTCTCCAGCACCATAATTCAAAAGAATCTATTCTTCGGTGCTCGAACTTCCTTATAGTCCAACTCTCGCAGCCATACATTACTACTGGGAATACCATTGCTTTGACCATACGGACCTTTGTTGGCAGGGAGATGTCTCTACTTGTTATTATGTTGTCTAGGTTTGCCATCGCTTTCCTCCCAAGGAGCAGGCGTCCTTTAATTTCATGGCTGCAGTCACCATCTGCAGTGATCTTGGATCCCAGGAACGTGAAGTCTGTCACTGCTTCCATGACTTCCCCTTCTATTTGCCAAGGAGTGATGGGGCCGGCTGCCATGATCTTAGTTTTTTTTAATGTTGAGTGTGAGTGTAGTTTGGCCCTAATTACATGGATGAATTTCAGAAGGTGAGGCCAGATGAAAGGAACAAGATGCTTGAAAGTGTGCAGTCCACCACATCCCAACCCTTACCCTTCATGGCTGTTGGTATCATGCTGGGCTTGTTTGGATGAATGGATCTGAGAAGTAATAAACACATCTCTGCTAGAAGGTACAGTTATGGCAGCCTTGAAAAAGGTCATTGTGAGACCTCTCTTACAGAAGGCATCTATGAATGCCAATGACCTAAACAACTACTGCCCAGTGGCAGTATTGCCAGACCCCTGCTGAGAGTGGGGTCCCTCTCCCCCAGTGGGCACTGAGAAGGATCCCTCACCCCCAACTGGCTGGTGTGTGGGAGGAGGAATGGCAGCAAATGGGGGGAACATTAGCAGCATCCCAACATCCGGACATCACTTTCGTGTGCCTGGAAGTGATGTCAGCATGTTGCCAGGCAATGCTGGGGACCTTCTGTCATTTGCCAAATGCCAGGCCATCCTCACCATCACCTAGAAACATGCTGACATCTCTTCCAAGTTCAAAGGAGTGACATCAGTGTGTCGCTAATAACCTTGTTACCTGGCTGATGAGACCCTCTGCCACCAGTAAGTGTTCCTGCTGGTTGCCTATCTAGTGCCAGGATCCCTTTTTTTGGAGCAAGGAGCTTAGTAGATGGTGGCTACACAGCTTCACAGATAAACAGCTACACAGCTTCAGGAAACTTGGAGGAAATGGATTACCTAGACCCAGTCCAATCCAGATATAGGCTTAAATTGGGGACAGAAACCGTCTTAGCCATCCTGCCCAGTCATTTTCACCAGGAGAGTGACAGGGGGAGAACACTCCTGTTGCTTATCCTGGCTGATAGCCGGAGAGAGAAAGACAGAGACAAAGATAATGAGTGAGGGAAGGGGGGAGGAAGCAAAAGCAGAACTGGAGCTGGGATTGAGGAAGATTCCTCCTGAAGTATGGATGGCTAAACAGCAGGAGGACATTTTAAAAGGACAACTGAGCTTCTCACCCCTACCTCTTTTGCTATGGGCTTCACTGTCCTCTTAAAACTTTCTTGGGGGGGTAGGTTTCTAATTGCTTCTCCTTCTCCACCAGCTGAAGAAAGACAAACAGATTCCCTCAGTGGCTGTTGCTAGGCAATCACAGCATTCCAGGCTGGTTTTCAGTGACTAAAAGGCAGAATGAGGGTTTTGACTTTTGAGGAAGGACTCATTGGGGCCAAGCCTGGCTAGGGTTGCCAGCTCCAGGTTTGGGAATTCCTGGAAATGTTGGGTTGGATTCTGAGAAGGGCAGGGTTTAGGGAGGGGAGGAGCCTCAGCCACATATAATGCCATAGACTCCACCTTCCCAAGCAGCCATTTTCTCAACTGGCAAGTTTTCTATGATTATTTTAACCAATCTCTGTAGTAATCCATTTGAATGGTTTAATATTATACGGCAATACTAGAAGAAGAAGAGAGAAGAGATTGGATTTATACCCCACCCTTCACTCAGAGTCTCAGAGCAGCTTACAAACTCCTTCCCCTTCCCACAACAGACACCCTGTGAAGTAGGTGGGGCTGAGAGAGCTCTTTCAAGAACAGCTCTGTCAGAACTATGGCTTGCCCAAGATGATCCAGCAGCTGCGTGTGGAGGAGTGGGGAATCAAACCCAGTTCTCCCAGATTAGAGTCCGTGCACTTAAGCACTACACCAAACTGGTTTTAATATGAAATATTAAGGGCATTATTTTTATATGACTGTTATGATGAGAAAATGGTAGAATATGTCAAATAGGTCATTATACTGATTCTTTTATATATAGCTATTATGCTATATATATCTTTAAGCTTTTATGCCATATATATTTATAAGTCATTACGCCATATAGAACATGCTATATATTCTCTAAGCTATTATGCCATATAGTCTTGTGTGTATATTTTGATCAAGGAATACCATTAATATCTGTAAAATTGACCTTTATATTGTGTTTTTGTAATTATATTTTAAGTATTTCCCCCTATTTCCTTTTTTCATTCTTAAAAATTCAAAATAATTTTTTTAAGCAGCCATTCTCTCCAAGGGTACAGATCTCTGTCAGTTGGAGATCAGTTGTAATTCTGGGAGATCTCAAGGTCTCACCTGGAGGTTGGCAACCCTAGGCCTGAAGCAACCTATGCATGACTTGATACCATCCAATGTGCATGACTCAGCTAAGCCTGGCTGCTTTCTACTGTTCAACAGCAGCCACCCTATGAAAGCAAGTGTGGTGCAGCAGTTAGAACTTCAGAATAGGGTCTCGAAGACCCAGTTTGGAATCCCCATCTTCTTGTGGAAGCTCACTGGGTGATTTTAGGTTAGTCATGTACTTTCAACCTAAACTACCTCACAGGGTTCTAAGGATTAAAAAGGAGGAGAGAATAATGTGAGCTGCTTTGGTCCCCACTGTGGAGAAAGGTGTGCTATAAATGAAGTAAATAAATAATGAAGATAGCTGAAGATAGGAGACACATAAAAGTTTGGTTGGTGAATTACTGAGAAGTTGAGAATAAGGCTGGGAACAGGGAGAGGATATGCAGGTTGTCATGAAGTCTGGGAAGCAGAATACAGGGGAAAGAAAGATGCCCCTTACAAGTTCTTGAGGGTTTCCTACCATGTAAGTCGGCCTGGCCCAGTGGCTGGCACCACACAACTGGGCTATAGTTTTCTGAGGTAGACTTGGCTGAAGGGAGAGGGAAAGCTGAAGATAGAGGGGTAGATAAATGTAGATTGGCTGTTGGATGGGAAGGAGAAAAGGAAGCAGGAAAAGGGTAGAGGCTATGGGGGCTTTCAGGAAAGGGAAAGAGGAAATATGGGGAAGGGGGAAATGTGATACATCCCGCAAGTCCTTGTGGGTTCCCACTTGTATACTGTATTTCTTAAGTAAAGGATTACCCCAAGTAGTTTATACAAGGATAACATACTTATGAATGTTGTTTTTATTGTTAATTTGTTATTACATTAATATATCCTTTCTTTAACATTTTTACCTTACACATAACAGCAGGGCGTTAAGAAAAACAAGCTTTGCCATACAAAGACAAATGGAGGGGTTACTAGTTATATCCACAAATGCCATAAACCAGCTTTTCTGTTCATTTCCACTGAATTCAGTGACTCAGTTCAGACATCACATGAAACCAGGATTTATTTTAACTATGGTTAGCTTTTGAAAATGGAACTGATTTCAGAAAAATCCCGGTTTGCCTTGACAAATGCTGGTTTCTTTGGTCAGGGAGACGGTCAGTGAAAAGCAGAGAGGGGTGAGAGAGATTTCAATTTTGATCCAGTCTGGTCAGATACCTTTGGAGCTGAGGTGGACTGGGCATTATACCCACTGGGATATTTCCCACTGGGCTAATGGCCTGTCCCCTCTTGGGCTGATCCAGCCAAGAACAGAAGAGCTGTGTACAGCCCTGGGAAGGCAGCACCTGACCCAGGCAGGCCCCTCTAGGCCCAGGGAAGGCAGTTTCCAGCCCACAAAAACCCTATCTGACCTGAGCTGCACAAGCCTGCATGAGCCACACCTGGCTTGAGAAAGACACCTTCTGAACCACACATGCCACTCCCAGCCCAGGGATGGAAATTCATGGCTTGGGGGATAGAGCTGCCAGGCTTCCTGCCAGCAGTGCAACTTGGAGCAGCAGTGAGAGAATTTAAAAACAAAACACAGTGATGCTGGGTATGTTGGGTTCCCATAAGTGATGCAGAAGAACACTAGAAATCTCCAGAAACTCTATCACAATTCCTCGAGCTATCCTACATCATGTCAGGGTTTTCCCTGGAAATGACGCAGAATCCCGGTCACACGGGAGGATTTGCCCCGTGAAATGGACGGGTTGAGGGTGGATTAAACTGGCGCGATCAGATGCCAACATCTGGCAAGCGTCCCGCCCCCAACCCGTCCCTTCCAGCCAAAAACGCGGATCAAAAAGGTACTAGGGAAAATGTAGTACCTACCGGAAGATCCGCAGCAAGGCCGGGCGTGGGATCTGCGCATGCATGACTGCCAGACTGCCCATGAGCACAAATACTCCAGCAGCCTCAGCTTGCCCGTCTTTGCCTCACTTCCCCCGGCCATGTGATCGCGCCGAACAGAATATGTGCGGCAGCTCGGGGGAAGCATCTGATCCCGGTGCCATGCTTTCCTTTGGTGCGGCTCTAAGAAGCTGCACTTCCGGCGTGACTTTTCCTGCTGGTGTGACCAGGACCATAGCCACTTGCTTCTCCATTTCTCTGCCCCCAACCCTCCTGCCTGTCGCCAGGCTCCACTCCGTAGCCCTGGAAGGCAGCTCCCAGCCTTGGCAAGCCACACCCAGCCCAGGGAAGTTGGCCTCTTGCCCAGGCAAGCCCCATGCTAAAGTTAGAAAAATGAATCTTACTGGTTTTCCTGAAAAGTAACGCCGACTTTTTGCGGCTCTAAGAAGCTGCACTTCCGGCGTGACTTTTCCTGCTGGTGTGACCAGGACCATAGCCACTTGCTTCTCCATTTCTCTGCCCCCAACCCTCCTGCCTGTCGCCAGGCTCCACTCCGTAGCCCTGGAAGGCAGCTCCCAGCCTTGGCAAGCCACACCCAGCCCAGGAAAGTTGGCCTCTTGCCCAGGCAAAAGTTAGAAAAATGAATCTTACTGGTTTACTGGTTTTCCTGAAAAGTAATGCCGACGTTTTTTAAAAAAAGTTCCCATTGTAAAATAAATGTTGCTAGGATGCATCTAAAGACTTGGTTGGTTGGTTTAAAGTATTTATATCCTGCCCCTCCACAATGTGCTTAAAGCAGCTAGCAATAAAAATCAGACAATAAAATGCCACCAATAAGAACTGCAGTCGTTGACAGAAAACAGTGAATACCATAACGATCTAAAGGAGAATCAAGTGCTTGACCAGGTAAGAAGTGTCTTTAGCAGACACCAAAAGGAGACCACAGGAAGGGACATAAAGCTTTCCAAAAAAATATTTTGATTTTGCTCTGATCCAGTTTTTTAAAGCATGGTCAAGTGACTAAAGCAGAACAAAACGAGGCTGACTCCAGACAAGATAAAAGTAAAGCTAGTTGGGAAGGCCAATACTTTGAAGGGTCTGCTACTGTTCAAAGATACCAGTCGTCAAGTTGCAAATAGTAACAAATTACTGCAGCCACGTTTCCGTTTTCCTCAGGTTCTGATTTCTCTCCTTATCTCTGGTTTTGCTCTAGTAAGAGATACCTGAAGGCTCACTTTGCTGGGGTCACCTGGGAGAACTTTCATGGACAAAGAGTTTCCATTACATTTCACACATCTTCTCTCAATTAAAGGAAGTACTATTTGCAAACAGTCACATGGTTCTTTAGTCTGTGGCAAATTTGGGCTGGAATCTGGGAGGTCACTTCGGACTTATTCATCCTGTAAACTTACAACCCAAATAGTACTCTGTGTTTGATCAAAGAGAAAAAAAATGTATATCGTTCCATCTAAGATACAGATGGGCACCAGGAGGCCTGGTGGACTATCTCAGCTAGGGTTGCCATTCCCCCGATGGGGGTGGGAGTTTACCTGCTTCTGAGGGGCCCAATCTGCTGCCCCCCCCAGACGTCTGGAGGGGGAGCCCCACCCCCAAAGAGTCCCATCTGTGCCAACGTGCCCAGCACAGTGACGTTACCTGGAGGTGATGTCATCACACAAGGCACGTTGTGCAGGAGACACACTCCAGGGCACAGAGAGGGACCCCCCCACACACACACCGGCAGCCAGGTAAAACTTGGCAACCCTAATCTCAGCCTGCCAGGGCCTTTCCACCTGATTCTCAGTATAGCCCCCGGTCTCAAGGACCTTCTCCCCTACTCAGAGTACATTGCTACGTGCCACAGTGCTTTCTCTCAAGCTGAGACACAGACAAATAACTCGTTAATCCTTTCCCTGAACAACAAGACAGAGCCTCTTAACCATGCACCTAAGCTAAGGGGGAAATGTCAAGATGCCCTTGGCTGCATAGTGAGTTCTTGAGCACCAGAGTATCAGTATCCCCCTTGGCACTGTGTCTAGAGGGAGGTGTCAGGAGGGTCAGGGGAACACTGGCTGCTGCTGCTCTTCCTCTTCGTTGCTGGCTACAACCAACTTCCATCTTTCTCTGTGACTCACTTCTCTCCCTGCAGCTCATGTATTGAGCCAAAAATCCTCCCTGCTTCTATAAAGGAGAAAGCTCCAGGTTGGTTGCCTTATTTTCTAACACCGTTATTCCCTGTGCAGTGCCCATGGCCCATAGTGCCTGCCAAGGTATCTTTTGGCAACCACTTAGCAACCACTCGCTTCTTCTCCAAGTAAGGTTACCAGGCCCAGCCTGCCCAGAATATCAGGCCCAGCCTGGCAACCAGAGGGAGATGAGGGGGCCATCAGTGAGAGCATGTGACTTCCAGGGAAACTCAAAAGTGACATCACACCTTTGGCGATTCCTAGAGAGGACTAATGTCTCTTCCAGGTTTCCCTGCAATCCCTTCAGAGACTTCATTTCCAGATTTTCCCAGGAGTGACATTACACTGTCAACCCAAAGGCCATTTTTTAAAATTTTATTTTTCTCCCACCACTGCTCTTAGTAGCAGCAGGAAAGGGAAGTTAGGGGTGGGAGATACTGGCCCCGGGGGGTGGGGGGCTGGCAAACCCATCTCCAAAGTATCTCCTCAGCAACATTAAAAAGTCCAGTGCTGGCTTTCTGGCTTTCTCTCACTTCACAGAAGCTGAAGGTGCTTCAGAAGAGCCCAAGAGGCATCACCTTCATGACTACAGGATGCATCCAGGATGTCTGTAAACAACTACCCCCACTGTAGGCAGATGCTCCCTTGGAACCTCCAAACACTCTGTGGAACCTCCCAATACCTGGTAATTTGAACATAGTAGCCATTTTGTTGTGGTGCCCATCACTCATACCCAGCATGGTGTAGTGGTTAAGAGAGGTGCACTCTAATCTGGAGAACCGGGTCTGATTCCCCACTCCTCCACATGAAGCCTTCTGGGTGACCTTGGGCCCATCACAGTTCTCTCAGAACTCTCTCAGCCCCACCTACCTCCCAAGGTGCCTGTTGTAGGGAGAGGAAGAGAAAGGCAATCATAAGCAGCTTTGAGACTCTCTTAAGGTAGAGAAGAGTGGAGTATAAAAACCTACTCCTCTTCCATTCTCAAAATTCCTCATGTCCCCACAGTTCAACATGTTGAACAAATGGCAACCCTTTGGGCTTCATTCTGGCAGAGGAAGAGGAAGAAGAGGAAGAAGAGGAAGAAGAGGAAGAAGAGGAAGAAGAGGAAGAAGAGGAAGAAGAGGAAGAAGAGGAGGAGGAGGAGGAGGAGGAGGAGGAGGAGGAGGAGGAGATTGGATTTATACCCCGCCCTTCACTTGGAGTCTCAGAGCGGATTACAAACTCCTTTCCCTTCCCCTCCCCACAACAGACACCCTGTGAGGTGGGTGGGGCTGAGAGAGCTCTGACAGAAACTGCTCTTTTTCAAGGACAGCTGTGCCAGAGCTTGTGACTGACCCAAGGTCACATCAGCAGGTGCAAGTGGAGGAGTGGGGAATCAAACCCGCTTCTCCCAGATTAGAGTCCTCACACCTAACCACTACACCAAACGGGCTCTCCAGAAGAGCATTAAAGAAGAAACTACAAATAGGACCCCTTCCCAACCTAAATGCCCACCCTTTGCAATTATATTATATATTCTGCCTCAGTCACCAACACCCAGTACTCCTTGTGTGAATTTATCCCAGATTTTCATTTTCAACGGCATCCTTCCAGAAATTGATTACCTTTCCACTCATTAACGCCAAATTAATTTTCCATCCAGACTCCCCAAATCAACTCTCCTTCAATTAACAACTGAGAACTAGCATGACCAGCAACCTGAGTACTGAACTAGGGTATAGGAGACCCAGGTCTGTATCTCCATCCTGCTACAGAAGCTCACTGGGTGATCTTGACTTAGTTTCTTTCACCCTAATCTACTTTACAGGGTTGTTGTGGTGAGGATGCAACTGAAAAGGAGAAATTGATGTAAGCTGTTTTCAGTCACCACTGAGGAGAAAAGCAGGGTGTATATATTTAAATAAATAATTTCACTCCAAAAAAGAAGGGGGGGGAACCTTTCCCTCCAAAGGAAAAAAAAATTGTCATCCCTCACCCATAGACATCCTTCTCTGCAGTTCAGCTCTTTCTTTTCAGTTTTATGGTATGAACCAAAGAAGGTGTGAAGTTTAAAACAGTCAGCTGTTATTCATATCATAGCCACCCAGTCTGCAGGCTAGACCAGACGGCCTCAACTACACTAGTGTTCGGGCTCTGCCACCTAAAGACTAAGCAGGTGCTTATGTCCTGTCCAGTGTTCCCTCTAAGCTGAGTTAGTGTGAGCTAGCTCACAGTTTTTTAGCGTCTGGCTCACACAGTTTTGTCTCAGCTCAGGAAGGACTGCTCCAGAGCAAACTAATTTAGGCAGCAGACAAATCGCCTGCTCACAACTTGAATGCCAGGAGCTCACAAAGTAGGATTTTTGCTCACAAGACTCCACAGCTTAGAGGGAGCATTGGTCCTGTCCAGATTTTGCTGTAGGGGAAATCAGATTGTCCGTCTGTGTGCATTTTGTGTGTGTGTTCCTGCATTGGCACATTGGCTCTGGAGCCTCAGAAGCTTTTTTAAAAATCCAGACTTTATTCAGAAATGTGTGTGTGTGTGTGTGTGTGTGTGTGTGTGAGAGAGAGAGAGAGAGAGAGAGACAGAGAGAGAGAGAGAGAGAGAGATGGTGGTCTGCCAAATTAACTACCTGAAAATGGCAGTTCAGTGTGCTGAAAGTGCGATATAAAGTGTCACTACTGTTTGTATATGTAGGCAAGGGTGTAGACTTTCCAATTTCCCGGGGGGGGCTGGGGCTGGGCCAGAGGCATTGCTGTGCTAGGAGCAAGGGTGACTCCCGGGGGAGGCTGAGCTAATTCCAGGAGACTTTAGGTCCCACCTGGAGGATAGCACAGCAACCCTAACCCTAAGAGGCATTCACATGAGCAACACTGAAGCCCCCACGAAGATTACGCCTATGTATGTAGGAACTTTTATCCCACATACACATGCCCTCTTGTTCTTGGACCCATAAAGCCTAGAATGCAATAAGTGAGAACTGGTCTCTGTCAACTGAATTCCGAAATCTGCTTTGAATTCACACCTTTCATGCGCAAACTTTGACATTCCTGTTCACTCTAGTGGGTAAGGACGTTTTGCACGCACGCGCCTTTGAAATGACTGAGAAAAATTTGGAGCAAAAGCTTTTTGTTTACTGGGGTACTTACAAGACATAGGTATGAAACAGATCTGAATTTGCTGACTGTTGTGGAACTCAAAATTTCAAAATGAATTTTGCCATTTCACCAAGGGTTGCCAGTCTCCAGGTGGGGCCTGGAGGACCATTGATCTCCAGACTACAGAGATCTGTTCCCTTGGAGAAAATGGCAGCTTTAGAGAGCAGACTTAGTCCTAAATATTACTAGAAGAAGAAGAAAAGAAGAGAAGAGAAGAAATTGGATTTATACCCCGCCCTTCACTTGGAGTCTCAGAGTGGCTTACAAAGTGGCGTACAAACTCCTTTCCCTTCCCCTCCCCACAACAGACACCCTGTGAGGTAGGTGGGGCTGAGAGAACTCTTTCCAGAACTGCTCTTTCAAAAACAGCTCTGACAGAACTATGGCTTGCCCAAGGTCATCCAGCAGCTGCAAGTGGATGACTGGGGAATCAAACACGGTTCTCCCAGATTAGAATCCGTGCACTTAACCCCTACACCAAACTGGCTACATGAAACTAATTCATATAAGTAGAAAGGAATAAGAGTCCAATCCAGTTGCAACTTAAAGACTAGCAAAATTCGTGGAAGGGTATGAGCTTTTATGACTTATGAACTTTTTGTGCCCATAACATATATAGATATGAGAAGCAGTTTGGTGTAGTGGTTAGGAGCACGGACTCTAATCTGGGAGAACCGGGTTTGATTCCCCACTCCACCACATGCAGCTGCTGCTGTGACCTTGGGTCAGTCATAAGGTCTTTCAGAGCTGTTTTCTCAAGGGCAGTTCTTGAGAGAGTTCTCTCTGCCCCACCTACCTCACAGGGTGTCTGTTGTGGGGAGGGGAAGGGGAAACCGCTCTGAGACTCCTTCGGGTAGTGAAGGGTGGGGTATAAATCCAATCTCTTCTTCTTCTTCTTCTTCACACGCCATGGGATAGCCACTCCCGCAAGTTTTTTGCAGGTCCACTGTAGCACTTTATCATGTAACAGTACATGGTTAGCATGGTTCTTTTTGCTCTGTAGGTTGCCAATATTTGCAGTTTATCAACTACTGGTTCACCTATCATAACATAAGAAAATTACCATTTAATTTGAACAGCAGAGCTGACAAAATAGGGCTACATGTGCAGTGAAGACCCTAAATTTTGGCATATGAAGTAGAAAATCTAAATGCCATCTCTCCCTGTCATGGTAAAAACATAGTAACAAATGAATTAATTAACAATTTGGAATCCTGTGATAGGATCCCAAAATCCGCTACATAAAGAAGTCCACGCATGAAGTCTAATAACAATTAAACTGACCCAGCATAGATTTGTACCCCAATTTGAATGAATTCAGTATAGGGTTGTCATCCTCCAAGCAGGCCTGGAGTTCTTTCAGAATTACAACTGATCTCTGGACACCAGAGATCAGTAGCCAACTCTGTGTTGGAGAAATTCCTGGAGATTTGGAGGTAAAACCTGAGGAGGGTAGGGTCTGGGGAGGGAAGTACCTAAGAGGGGTATAATGCCATGGAGTCCAACCTCTAAATCAGCCGTTTCCTCCAGGAGAATGTATCCCTGTAGCCTGGAGATCCATTGTAATTCCAGGAGACTTTAGGTCCCACCTGTAGGATAGCACAGCAACCCTAACCCAGGAATTCACATGAGCGACACTGAAAGATCAGGAAGATAGTCCTAGATGGGGAACTGAGGAAACCCTGCAGAACAATCCCTTAGAAACGATTTCATCCTGTCACAATTAGAGCAGTCCTGATGCTACTCTGGTCTGATATGTGGACTGGTCTGACCCGTGTCCAAAGTAAGAACACAGAGAGGTGGAGAATGATCTTAAGATTGTCTTTATTCATTTCCTTTCTTTTATCTAAACCCCACTCACCATCTCTGCTTCTGCAAAGTGCTTAACATGACGTTGGCATTGCTAAGGAGTCGAACCATGATTCCATAACACACTCCACAAACCTTGGGTAGGATTTCCAGTCCTTGTTGTGCCAAGCCAACTAAAACTGGCACCAAATCAGGTTATCTTCTTGTACGGCTCATAGTACAATATTAACTCTCCTTGATTTGAAAAGGCTTTCTCTGGGAGGTTCATCTGAAGATGTACAAGAACAAGCACCAAAGCCTAGCCTTTGTGATGTCTGTCTAGTAACTGTACAGGTGACTTGTGTCTTTGAGTGATAACAAGTAATATGAGAGAACCCACCTTTTCTTCCAATTCTCATTTAAATGTGATTCAGTAGAAAGTTGTTCCTTGCGTGCCCCCAAGGTGTCATTGTAACAAGTGCAGCGCCTGAGGCTTGTTTAAGTCAGAATATTTCCTGATGTCTCAAGGAGGCTGCAAGAAACGGGGAGGGGGAGGGGGAAGATTCTGATGCTGTGCAGATGTACTAGGCAGTGGTGGGAGGGGTGTTTATTATCTGAGAGGCATTGTGACTCAGTGGTTTTCATCTGCATGCTACAGGATGGAAGGAATATACATAATTAGGAATGGCTTTTAGGCACAGAAAGCTGATCCAGAAAGGGAAATGGCATCAGAGGGGGGAAAAACAGCTCAGATTGCAAACTATTTATATGCTAGATAGGAAAAAGATTAACATTGTGGGGCAGGGAGATTACGTGGGAAAGATGTAGCCTGCACGATTAATAACCTAAGCAAGTCAAAGTGTTTGCTTGTAGGGTGGCTTAGCCTCAGATTAATTGGCTAAGGACAGCACTGGATGCACTGTTCCTAAGGCCCCACATAAGAGGGCCCCAAACTATTCTTATTACGAGATAGGAAGCAGCAGCCAGCTGTCTTTCCATCAGGTTTCCAACATCACCAGTCGAGTGTACTTTCGTCTAACAACCATCGCTTCTGAAATTGTTGCAGTTTATTTTATTTCTTTATTTACAATATTTTTGTCCCATTCTCTCAACTTAAAAAAACTCCCAAGGTTGCTTACAAAAGTTCAACATATGAACAATAAAATATAGACTAAAAACCCTTGGGGCGATATAACATTTGTAACAAAATTTATAGCCTGAGTCAGGGCAGTAAAGCCATCATCAGTTCAAAGGAGGATTAAAACAGAAATATAAAGAGTTACA
>NW_015162065.1:0-3434 GCF_001447785.1 Gekko japonicus
CAGCCATTTTCTCCAGGGTAACTGATTTCAGTTGTTTGGAAATCATTTGTAATAGCAGGAGATCTCCAGCCACCAGCTGGAGGCTGGCAACCCCAGTCACAGGCAGGACTCTTGTCTGAGTGGGGAGTGCTATGATGGGTCTCTTGCTGGAAGTGGCGACACATGTCCATGCTCAAGGCTCATAATTTATTTGTTTATTTATTTCATTAGATTTTTACCCCGCCCTCCCAGCAAAGCCAGCTCACTCTCCCCACTCCAACGCTTTTTAGCTGTGGAAACAAGCGTGTTCTTCTCTCCCCCCACCCTCTCTTGCAATGTTCTCCCTCCCCACCGTCAAATATTTCCCTTCTCTCCTTCACTCTCCGTTTGTCTCTGCCTCCTCACGTAGTACCTAGCCCCCCAGACGCTGTCACCATGGAACTCCTCCCGGATATGACAGTGAACCTGCAGTGGAAGTGCCCCAAATACCCCAACGGAGAAATACTGAAATATGGACTGAAGTACCATTTAGGTGAGTCTGAGGAGGGTTTTGGCTTTGCCCGGGTGCCGAGTTGCACTGGACACAGGAAGGCTTGCTAGAACACACCCCGAGATATTTTGGACCTCTTCATGATTGCTTTTGAAAACATGATTGTTATAATAATTTCGTAAGACTCTTTCCAGGACCCTTTTTCTTGACAGGTACGGTGGGCCCTTGTACTCTTCTTTCTGAAATCCTTTTGAAATATTTGAAAACTGTCCACACACATAGGGTTGTCAGGTTGCCCCGGGAACTGGCAGGGGTGGGGTGACTTACCAGCAGTGAGGGGAGGCCTGGCCCGTTGTCATAGCAATGTCACCAGCGACATGGCAACGTCACTTCCGCCACACACCAGAAGTGATGTCGTTGCATCGCCAGTGATGTGAGACCCTCTAGGATTTGTGGGGAAACTCTATGGTAGAAGCCGTTTTTACCTCGGAGTTTTTGCCAAAATACCAGAGCATCCCACACCGCTTTTGACGCAATGATGTCATTTCCTTTTTTAAAAAGTTTTATAAAGTTTATTAAATATCAAGTTATACATTAGCAGTTTCCTTCTATGTTCCCCCGTGAGCACTTCGGTCCGGGACTCAACATCTCCTGGCAATGCCAGGTCCCAAAGAGGCCAGGCTGGCCGCTACCAGGGCCAGGGCTTTCTCGGTGGCGGTTCCTATCTGGTGGAACGAGCTCCCGGAGGAGATCCGGGCCCTGCGGGACCTTGTGCAGTTCCGCAGGGCCTGTAAGACGGAGCTCTTCCACCAGGCGTATGAGTAGGAGCCGCCACTACCATCATCATTATTCCATCTTCACCTGGCCCTGGATGAGGGAACATCAGTGCTTCCCTGGAGCAGACGATGCTGAACAGTTGAAATATGCCATCTTTGAAATTTCATGTTGAACACCTTGAGCACTTTAGTCAATAATTTTTTAAGAATGTTTTTGTACTGTTGGGATTTTAAATGGTTTTAATTATGTTTTATATTGGCGTTTGCCCCTATGTAAGCCGCCCTGAGCCCGCATTGCGGGGAGGGCGGGGTATAAATTAGATCAAATAAATAAATAAATAAAAATAGTGCACATACATATATAGAGTTATTCTTAGTATTTATAGCTGTAGTTTCATCATTGAATTCCGAGTAAACATTGGCTCACTTGTAATACAAATGCAGTTTGTTTTTATTTTTGTCATTGTGCTTGTTAGGTGTTGTGGTATTCGGTGTAAGTAGTCTCTGATTATTGTTCTGCATGTTTATTTATGTGGGATTTGAATGAGATCAGAGAAATTCACGATCAGACACAGAGCCAGGAGAGTGAAAGAAATAGAAATGTTTAGTGTGTGAAAGTGTCCCTAGGAGAGGATCAGGGTGTGATATATAGGATTGTGTGGTTGGCAGTCATGTGTTAGGATATAGTGTTAGGATCAGAGGTCATTTCGGGGGGGATCACAGGGGGATCGCAGTTCCCCCGGGTGAGGTACAGGGGGCGGGGCACATGTCAATCTGGCTACTGCATAAGTTAGTTTGCTCTGGAGCCCTCCTTCCTGAGCTAAGACAAAAATGTGTGAGCTGGAGGCTAAAAATCTGTGGGCTAGCTCACACTAACTCAGCTTAGAGGGAACACTGGTTAGGTTATAGTGTTAGGATAACACAGTCATGTGTTAGGATATCATCAAAATCTGTTTGCTTTGGGCAAATCTCGGACCTTTTGATCTTATCTGTGAACTTCTCCATGATGGTGGTCCCAAACCTTTCTTTGTTGGGGCCGAAGGAGACTTCCACACAGATGCTATTGAAGTCTTCACAGCTACAAGTAGACTTGTTCCTAGCTCTTGTCTTATCTTAGGTATATTAGTGCCTTGCCAGTCATCTAGGAAAATTAGTTCTGGTGTGAGAGGTATGTCATCTCCGATGCGCAGCAGAAGTCACATCAGCACATCGCCAGTGACATCGCTGGGATGCCAGGTCAAGACTTCCCCCTGCTGCTGCTAAGTACCCCTGCCGGGCAACTGATTGGCGGTGGGAGGCAGTGGTTAGGGGCGCGGGATCCCTCACCCCCATCAGGGATTCGGCAGTCCAGTCCACACATGTACTTCCTTCAAGCTCAGTTTCAAATTCCTGAATAGGGATGGGCACGAACCTCCTCACAAACCTAATTTCCTGACAAACATTGGCCCTGGTCACATGGGCCAGATAACGCGGGGGGGGGGGAGGCGTGGCTGTTCGCATCGGAGCAAAGTAAAGCACGGTAGCCCGATCACATGGTCTCACGAGTCTCCGTGCTTCGCCTGTTAGCTGGCGATCACACAGCGATGCTGCAGCATGGCAAAGAAGCGGCGCGGTACAATCACGCATGCGTTTCGCGTTTGTGCGCATGCACAGTTCCGTGGAGCAGCACTGCTTTCAGTTTCGTGTTTGTGCGCATGTGCTTACGAAAAACATCCGGTTTGCGATGGGACGTGGACGGGCGCAGGATGCCACGGGATACTAGCCTGTGCCATGCGTCTTCCAGATATTAGTGTACTTTCCTTGGTACTTTTTAACTCCGTATCTTTGGTGGGATGCCACGGGTTGGCCACGGGTGTGCTACACTTCCCAGATGTTGCCGTGTGATCGCACCTGAAAAATCCACCAGACATTTGTGTCTTTCGCGTGGCAAATTCTTTGTGTGACCGGGGCCATCATTGGTTTGTGCCCATCTCTGTTCCTGAAATTTGGCTGCTCAGGGTCAGCTCAGTGTGTTTTGCCACTCCTCATGCCCTCCTTCCCACTCCCCATCTTGGGCCCTGTTGTGAACCTCTTTCCTGCTGTCCTCCCAAGGAAAAATTTGTGTGTGTGTGTGGGGGGGGTTAATTGCCTCCTCCCATGTTGCCCCTGAGAGCTTCAAAGTGAAATGCAGAGGATCTCTGCGGCTGGGA
>NW_015162065.1:3622-7988 GCF_001447785.1 Gekko japonicus
CTACAGGCGGTAGCACAGAAGCTGAGGAGATTAAGAATACGGACAGAGCAGGGATCTGGAAAATAAAGCGGGAAATTGAAACGGTTGAATAGAACAAAGGAGAAAGACCTTCAGCAGGGCCGGCTCGAGGTGCTTCTGCGCCCTAGGCGAGGCCGCCTTGTGGTGCAGATGCCTACCTCCCGGTGGGGCCTGAAAACCTGAAGACCTCTGGAGCCAGCTGCCCTTTTGCCGCCACCACAACTGAGTGCGCCGCGCCGCCAGCAGAGCCGATTGGGGAGGCCCGCATGGGCGGAAGCAGCAGCGGGGCCAGGAGACCCGGCCAAAGATTAGGCCATGGAGGGAGGGCGAGGAGGCAAGCGACTATGGAGAGTGACAAAGATCGCAGCCAGCCCTGGCCTGCTGGCCCACACTGGCGTCCACAGAAAGACACGTGGCGGAGCAGTGAGAGGGGGGGCATCAGACACAGCGAGGTGGGGCCCCAGAGCTTTTCCTACCTTTGATGCCGAGGAAGAGGAAGGAGGAGGAGTTGGGGGAAAAATATACTTGGACAAAAGCAACCTTTGGGCATCTGTTTTTGAAAGGGGGGCGGGCAAGACAGGGGGGGCGAGGAGGCGAGCGACTACGGAGAGCGACAGAGATCGCGGCCAGCCCTGGCCTGGTGGCCCGCACCGGCATCCTCAGAAAGACACGTGGTGGCGGCGGCGAGTTGGGGGGGCATCAGATGTGGTGCGGTGGGGGGGCATCAGACGCTTCCCCCGCCTGCCTCTGCTCCTCTCGGCCACGGCTCAGTCGGGGGGGGGGGGAAATGCAGCACAAGAGGCAGCACGGAAATGGAGCCAGTGGCCGCGAGAGCTCAAGCTGGGCCAGGCGGCTGGAAATGATAGTTCAGGGAAGTTTTACATCGCCCCCTGAGAGTAGAAAAGGAACGCCATCTGTAAGGATTCCTTATTTTTTTTGGGGGGGTGTCTCTTTAAAAGTTTGGTGCATGGCTGTGGTAAGTAGACTAGAGTGGTTGAGAGAAGCAAGTGTGGTATGATTGGTGGTTGACAGAGAGGGGGAGGGGTTTTGGAAGTGAAAATGAGTGGATGAGTATGTATGTCAGTCAGGAGTGACAGTTACAGGTTGACAGTTGATGTTCAGTTAGAGATAAGCAAGCAGTTTTGTGTTGAAGCAGTTAACAGCTTACAGCTGTGGTAGTTCAGTGAGACAAACAGAAGGAAAGCTGAGTGTATAGTAAAAAGCAAATGAAAGTTTAATTGAAGACAAGTTATAGGAAAGGCTGTATGTCCTGATAAACTGGAAAGAAACAGTGAACATATATGACCTGGAGTTAAACAAGTGTTACAAAGTTATCTGAAAGATCCCTGTAAGTGAGGGATAAGATTGTGTGATACCAAAGCAATTGTTCATGATTTATACATTACTAGTTACATTGTACAACCCTCTTATTTAGTAGTTATTTCAATAAATCCTCTTTCATCCAAGTTTATACCAGCTCTGAAAGAAATACTTCCCAGTACCACATAGATCCTCGTAAGCCTTGAACTCGGTCTACCAAACTAGTTAAAGCAAGAGTACAAGCATGAAGGTTTAGAAATCCTTAAAATTTCCTGGTGGCAGCCAGATATACCCAGTAGAACAAAATAAAAAGAACACTTTTAAAGGGAACCCAGTCCTCCCCAATAAGGAGGATGTCACACCATCTCTTTCAGTCCCAGCTCCTTTAGCAGGCAGAACGCGCAGACCCCTCCCGCCCGCCCCCCCGCTCCTCTAGCAAAGCCGCCCTGATTCACCTCGACTCGTTCACAAAACCAGACCCCCCGACCCCCCGGCTCCCATCATCGCCTCCAAGCCTCGTGGTAAGGAGCCCGCTTGCGCGAGTGAGCTACTGCGGTGGCAGGGCAGAAGGGTGGCGGGGGGGAAGGCACAGTTCCGCGCCCCCATCCAGGGCCTGCCGCCCCATCCAGGGCCCAGCGCTCTAGGTGAATGCCTAGTCCGCCTAGTGGGTGAGCCGGCCCTGACCTTGAGGCATTGGAGAATGAGACAAAAAGGCCCCGGGAAAGGGAATTTAAAAGAGAGAGAAGCCCAAAGGCAGCATGAACTTGGATTAAGTCAATTAAATATGGAGAAATTGCAACTGAGGGCTGAGTTGGGAAATACTAGGCTACAGGAAATACTAGGCTACAATACCAGGAACAGGCAATGTGATGTGAATGAATGTGCCCTGTCTGAAAAAGTGTGTGAGAGAGAAAATGAAGACTGTTAATACTCCTGGTGGCTTGAAATGTGTCTGCACAGAGGGCTTTGAAGACAAAGATGGTGCCTGTGCTCCAGTTATAAAAACAGGTTAATCTGGTTTTCAATAATTTGGGAGCTGCCATTCCCTTATTGGAGTCTGAATCTTCTAGAGAACTGCCTGAAGAACTTTCACTGCTGCTCGATGTATGTTCGATGTTTTCTTCTGTTACGCTGTTGTCCTCTGCTCTTCCATCCTTCGCTGTTGTTTGGTGCTGTTCCAAAAATGCCTTTGCTTTTGTAACAGAGTCAATCTTTTGCTTCTTTTCTTTGTAGTTGAAGATAAGTCCTTCTGGAATTATCCATCTGTAGGGGGTGGAGTTTTTACACTAAGACAGTGGTAAGTGACAGAGTTGTAGGAAGTGAGATAATTTGCCCATCTTTTAATATAAGTTGTATGATTTTATATTGATTGACAGTTTTAATGGGATTTTAATGTATTTTTATATATGTTGTTAGCCGCCCTGAGCCTGCCGAATGGCGGAGAGGGCGGGATATAAATGTAAATATAAATAAATGAATAAATAGATGAGGAAGCCTATGACACTGAACAAAAGAGATTTCCAGAATTTCCGAAAGGAGGCGATATTTTTAGTTTTGTTTTTTTGTTAGCTTCGCAAGGGCTTATAAAGATTTTCAAGTGATTTGATTTATTACATTTCCACCCCGCCCTCCCAGCCGACTGTGGCTGACCATTTAAGTCTGGGAGGTGAAGGCTCTGTGCCAGCAACACCCTCCGACGTGCCACCCCCTGCCAAGCTTGGTGCCCCTGTGTTGCTTTGGCAGCAAACGATGTTGTACCTGCTCAGGCATTCGAGGTTCTCCTTTTGTTGTGTCATGCATAGTATTTAACACCCGTGTCCCCACAACTACCTTCTTCTGTCTAGCCAACGAGACGGACGGATATCTCTCCATTGACATCCCGGAAAGTCAGCATTCGTATAACATCGGCAGCCTGTTGCCCAACGCCGACTACAAGTTCTATTTGTGGGCATCAACAAAAGTGGGGCCTGGGGAGTCCTATATCTTTGAGGGGAGCACAGTGCCAGAATCAGGTGAGAAAACCCTTTTGAGTACTTTCTTGTAAACAGGGGTCATTTCGTAGAAAAAGAGGTGCAGGAGCTCATTAGCACGACTCATTTGCATATGCCACGCCCCCTGACAGCACCGGAAGTGTGTCAGAAGGCGACACCCACCGCTCAGGCTCCACTGGACTGTTTTGGATTGCTAGCTATTTGGGGGGGGGGGAGACACATGCAGATCTGTCCTCGCAGAGGAGGGAGAGCTTGTGCCTGAATAAAACTTGGTCTTAAAGGTGCCACTGGACTGTTTAGGATGGGGGGGGGGCTCTGCAGCTTACCTGGCTGCTTCTTGCTCTGACTGAGGGCTGCTGGGAGCAGGGGGCGGGGCTTGTTGCATGTGGCCGCCCCCTGTGGTCTTTACTGCCGGAGCTTCGCTCCTGTGCGCTCCTGCAGGAAATGACCCCTGCTTGTAAATGAGAGAGAGAGAGAGAGAGAATGTCTCCTGCAGCGGCATGGATTCCCAGTTTAGAGAGAGGGAACACAAAACAGGTAGGATGACCTCTTTAGATGGGATGAACATCGCATATCTGAGTCCGTCCCTTTGAACAAACCGAACGCGTGAACAATAACGCCACCTCGTGTCGCGTGAGTTTCACGGAGTCTTCCGAAGAAGAAGAACGTGCTGTCCAAGCCATAACCGATCGACAGCAGCCCTGTCCACAGGGTGTTCCAGGCAAGAGATGTTCAGGGGTGGTGTCGGTAACTCCAATTTTTTTGCCTCCAAGTCACAGCCAATTTATGGCAATCCCATTGGGTTTTCAAGGCAAGAGACTTCAGAAATGGTTTGCCATTGCCTGGCTCTGTGTCACAACCCTGGACTTCCTTGGTGGTCTCTCATCCAAATACTGACCAGGGCCGACCTTGATTAGCTTCCGAGATCTGAAGAGATAGGGTGAGCCTGAGCTATCCAGGTCAGGACGAATGACTTCTTAGCAACACATTATCCAATTTGTGTTGCCTCCCTCCCTCCCTCCCTCCCTCCCTCCCTC
>NW_015162065.1:8635-15518 GCF_001447785.1 Gekko japonicus
CCCTCCCTCCCTCCCTCCCTCCCCCTGTACAGGAGCACCCACCATTTTCTACGTAAAGAAAACAAAGTGATATCTGAACTTGCACTTACTTGGGGAAAAAACCCAATTCTCGGAAATCTAAAGTCTCTGTCACACACCAGGTTAATTTGCGGTTTTCTGTGATACAGAATCTCAGGATAACAGGAAGATCGATGCACTCAGGCGCTCGCGGGATAATGACTCCGAACACATTTCAGGGCTCTTTGTTTGCCGCTTTGATTATCTCGTTGTTCTCTAAAGAGGACGCCGGCAGTCCACCCGACGGCACTTCATTCCTTAGGCTTTCGAATAAGCGGCTTGAAGATGCAGCACTAATAAATTCTCTTTTCTGCTTCGTTTCCCACCTTCCTAGTGCTGCTGTCCTTTGAGAATATCACCACTGACGTGGGGGAGAACTACACCATCATCAGGTGGCTTCCACAAGTAAAACGACGAGATGTAGAGTTTTCAGTCGACGTTATGGAGAAGACCGGTAAGGGCGAGCGGGAGGGGCTATGACCTTTCTTATGTGTGGTTGGGGCCAGGTGAATAACAAAATTCCCTCCTTACGTTTGTTTTTGAGTCAGTCTTATAAGTTCAAGTGGCTGTTATCACTTTGTAAGTAGAGGAACAATTGCCCCAAGCTCAAGTGGTTAAGATGCTGAACTGCAGGCTGTGGGAGGTCGGTAGTTCAGCAGTTCGAGACCCGAGTGTGCCGCATGACGGAGTGAGCTCCCGTCTCTAGTTCCAGCTCCAGCCAACCTAGCAGTTTGAAAGCAAGAAATTGCAAGTCGATAAATAGGTACCGCTTTGGTGGGAAGGTAACAGTGTTCCTTGCGCCTCGGTGTTTAGTCATGCTGGCCACATGACCACGGAAACGTCTTCAGACAGCGCTGGCTCTTCGGCTTTGAAATGGAGATGAGCACCTCAACCCTAGAGTCGGATTCGACTGGCTTTCGAGCAAGGGGACCTTTACCTTTACCTTTTTAAGAGATAAGATAACATTAAAATTTAGGAATACATCAAAGGTATGGGTCGAACAGCCAACAAAAAAGAACTGATCGATTAATAGTTTCCCTGGTTCGAATTACAGATTGAAGAAAGCAAGCCACAATAAAAGTTATAGAAGCGTTTTGCCCAGAGAGTAGCCACTGGACCTTGACACTCTCAGGAAGACCACGCCATGTAAAAAGAAGGGTGTCCAGAAATTTCCCTCGAATCTTAGTATAAAATGGACAATTTAAAAGAACAGTGGAAACGGATTCGATAGCACCCGGACCGCAGGGGCATTGCCTAAGTTCATGGGGGGATAAACATACGGAGCAGAGGTCTATCGGGGTGTGAGTCGCTTCAGTTTGATGGATCAGTGGCCTGATTCAGTTTATGGAAGGTTCGTGTGTTCACGCGTTCGTCATCCCAGGCCTCGTTGTAGATCCTCATTTGGAATACTGTGTGCAATTCTGGTCACCACACCTTAAAAAGGATATTATAGCTTTGGAAAAAGTGCAGAAAGGGGCAACTCAAATGATAAAGGGATTGGAAGACTTTCCCTATGAGGAAAGGTTAAGGCGCTTAGGGCTCTTTAGCTTGGAGAAACGACGACTGAGGGGTGACATGATTGAGATTTATAAGATTATGTATGGGAAAGAGCAGGTAGAGAAAGAGGTACTTTTCTCCCTCTCTCACAATACAAGAACTCCTTGTGGGCACTCCATGAAATTGCTGAGCGGTCGGGTTAGAACAGATAAAAGAAAGTACTTCTTCACCCAAAGAGTGATTAACACTTGGAACTCACTGCCACAGGAAGTGGTGACAGCTACAAGCATGGACGGCTTCAAAAGGGAATTAGATAAGCATATGGAGCAGAGGTCCATCAGTGGCTATTAGCCACAAGGTATAGATAGGGACTCTGGGGCAAGTGATGCTCTGTCATCTTGGTGCTTTGGGGGGTCAACAGTGGGAGGGCTTCTAATGTCCTGGCCCCACTGGTGGACCTCCTGATGGCACTGGTATTTCTCGCCACTGTGTGATACAGAGTGTTGGACTGGATGGGCCTTTGGCCTGATCCAACGTTGGCATCTCTTATGTTCTTATGTTCTTATCCATCCTGTGGTCCATTTAGGACTCTCCCAGCTCAAGGCCACAGGTTCTTCTCGCACACGGCTGTTTGAAGGACCGTCTTTGAAGAGGCAGTGAGACAGGCCCCCTACCTTCTACAGGCTCCAGGAACTTCAGAAGGCTAAATTGGACAGTGGGACTGTTGCCAGTCTATGAAATTATTCAGCTCAAACTATTTGGCTGGAAAAGAGGGTTGCCAGGTCCCCCTCCCAGCCACCAGCGGGTTGCCAGATCCAGGTTGGGAAACTCCTGGAGATTTAAGGATGGGACCTGGGGAGGACAGGGACCTCAGCGGAGACCAGTGCCGTAGAGTCCGCCCTCCAAAGCAGCCATTTTCTCCAGGGGAACTGATCATTTGAGTTCTAATTCCGGGAGATCCCCAGGTCCCACCTGGAAGTTGGCATCAATAGCGGGAGACAAGGATATGCTGTTTGAGGGGCTGCGGTGGCTCAGTGGTCAAGACGCTGAGCTGCAGACCAGAAGGTCGGCAGTTTGGCAGTTCGAGACCCGAGTGCCGCATGACGGAGTGAGCTCCCGTCTCTGGCCCCGGCTCCTGCCAGCCCAGCAGTTCAAAAGCAAGAAATCGCAAGTAGATAAATAGGTACCACTTCGGTGGGAAGGTGACAGCGTCCCGTGCAGCTCAGCATCGGGTCATGCCAGCCACATGGCCACGGAAAGCACCTTCGGACAGTGTTGGCTCTTCGGCTTGGAAACGGAGATGAGCACCGCCCCCTAGAGTCGTTTTCGACTGGCTTTCGGGCAAGGGAAACCTTTACCTACAATAAGAAGACAGGATTGTGTGTGTGTGTTTGTGTGTTTGCAAGCCACTTTGAGTCCTACTCTGCAGGAGAAAAGTGGGACACAGAACTACTCAGGGGTCTTGTTGTAGAAAAAGAGCTGCCGGAGCTCATTAGCATAACTCATTAGCATAACTTATTTGCATATGCCACGCCCCCTGACATCACCGGAAGTGACAGAAGGCCACACCCCCTGACATCACCGGAAGTGTGTCAGAAGGCCCGGCTACTTACCCTCCTGCTTCATCCTCATTCCCAAACGGAATGAGGATCGAAGCAGAGGGCGGGGTAAAGAAGGGGGCGGGGCTTCACCACGTGACGGCCCCGCCCCCTAGAGGTTCTCTTCCGGAGCTCCGTACCTGAGAGCTCCCCCCCGACTAGAGCCCTGGAACTACTTTAAACGAACGTTTTTAAATTTAAAAATCTCTGCAGATAGGTGCCAGCTGGCCGGTGGGGGAAGAAGCAATTCCAAGCTCCCCCAACAGCCTGCATCTCACCTGGGTTGAAAGCAGATACTAAAGGGCCGATGCAGACACACAAACGGGTCTAAAGACTCGCCGGGCTGTTGACGTCCAGATTGAGGACTGGTGGTTGGACGAGACCATCTGGGCACTCCAACTGTCTGGGCCCCAGACGACTGGCTTTCGGCCGGCCCGTCTCCAGGATATTGGCGCACCCTGACAGATGGAGAGAGCTGGTAGATAGAAGTCCTTGCCAGCTGCCAGAGTGGATTCCCAGATCTGGCAGACTTTGCTCTAGCGTTGGGGGGGGGGGCCAGGCCAGCCACTCTGCAGGTTCCCAGGGGTGTGTTAGAATCATAGAGTTGGCAGGGGGCCGTACAGGCAGCAAGCCCCTGCCCGATGCCGGATCAGCCGCCCAAAAGCATCCCCGACGAGTGTTTGTCCAGCCGTGGCTTGAAGACTCACGCCAACAAACAGAAAACCGCTGTGATAAAATTAACAATGATACATTTAACGATTCTGTGAGCATCAGTTTGTGAAGCTATTAATCTGACAATATAGTTAGGGAATTCTGACATAAGCAAAGCAAAGTCGAACATGAACATATCCTCGATGAGCACACCGGTTTCTGCACTCGTTTCACCAATCTTCCTCATGAGTAGTCTTGTAAAGTTGGAAGGTGTCAACCTCTAGGCTCAGCTTAGTTTCTTTTTTAAAAAACAATATAGCTTCTTATTTTCTTCTTTGTCAAATTATCCTGTAAAAAGCATAGTTATAAGGAGTCGAAAAAGACATGGAGCTGAATGGAATAGTTTTGTTATCATTTTTAGCTAGAATAATTTTAGACTTACTTTCAGTTCCGTTGCATAGGAGCAAGCCAATTACTAAATTTCTAGTCGTAGCAGCCAGTCCAAAATTTTTATGTGGCAACAGGCCTACTTTAAATTGGCTGGCATTTGCTACAGACTACAGGGATCAGTCTCCCCTGGAGGAAACGGCTGCTTTGGAGGGGGGACTCTGTGGCCTTGTGCCCCACTGAGGTCCAGGGGTGCCAGCCTCCAGGTGGGGCCTGGGGATTCCCTGGAATTCCAGCTCATCTCCAGACGGCCGACAGAGATATTTCCCATGGAGAAAATGGCTGCTTTGGAGGGGGGACTCTGTGGCCTTGTGCCCCACTGAGGTTCAAGGATGCCAGCCTCCAGGTGGGGCCTGGGGGTCCCCCGGAATTCCAGCTCATCTCCGGCCGACAGAGATATTTCCCATGGAGAAAATGGCTGCTTTGGAAGTTGGACTTTGTGGCATTGTACCCCACTGAGGTCCAGGGATGCCAGCCTCCAGGTGGGGCCTGGGAATCCCCTGGAATTCCAGCTCATCTCCGGACGACAGAGATCAGTTCCCCTGGAGAGAATGGCTGCTTTGGAGGGGGGACTCTGTGGCCTTGTGCCCCACTGAGGTCCAGGGATGCCAGCCTCCAGGTGGGGCCTGGGTATCCCCCGGAAGTCCAGCTCATCTCCGGACGACAGCGATCAGTCCCCCTGGAGGAAACAGATGCTTTGGAGGACATTGTATGGCATTGTACTCCACAAAGGTCTCTCCAGGCTCCACCGTGAGATCTCCAGGAGTTCCCCAGCCTGGATCTGGCAATGCTTTCCCACCCCCAATGCCCCACTGGTGGCCAGGAGGGACCAGGCGACCCTACAACCACAATATGGAACAACCTCCCCAGGGAGGTACGCCTGGCCCCCCACTAATGATCTGTAGGCGGCAGCTGAAATCGGCTTTATTCAGAACAGCATTTGATTAGTTTCGTTACCCCCCCCCCCTCATCTGCTAACAGTTGTAAACTGTGATTTTAACTTGTGGCATTTTATGTAAGGACATAAGCTGGATCAGACCAATAGTCCATCTAGCCCAGCATCCTGTCTCACACAGTGGCCAACCAGTGGCCAACCAGAGCCAGTTTGGTGTAGTGGTTAGAAGTGCGGTCTCTAATCTGGGAGAACTGGGGTTGATTCCCCACTCCTCCACATGTGACTGCTGGTGTGACCTTGGGTCAGTCATAAGTTCTCTCAGAGCTCTTCCCTCATGAGCAGTCCTCAAAAGAGCTCTTTCAGCCCCGCCTACCTCACAGGGTGCCTGTTGTGGGGAGGGGGAGGGAAAGGAGTTTGTAAGCCGCTCTGAGACTCCTTCGGGTAGTGAAGGGCGGGCTATAAATCCAATCTCCTCTCTTCCTCTGGAGGGCCAGCAACAGGGCAGAGAGGCCGAGGCCTTCCCCGATGTTGCCTCCTGGCTCTGGGATTCAGGGGTTTAGTGCCTCTGAACATGGAGGTTCCCCTCAGCCACCATGGCTAGTAGCCATGGATAGACTTCTCCTCCATGGATCTGTCTAATCCCCTTTTAAAGCCCTTTACTCCTGTGGCCATCACTGCATCCTCTGATAGCCAATTCCACATTTTAATCACTCTCTGTGTAAAGTAGTATTTCCTTGTGCCTGTCCTGAACCTACTGCCCCTCAGCTTCACTGGATGCCCTCATGGTCTAGTTTTTTGGGAGAGGGAGGGGGAAAAAGTTCTCTTGGTCAAATCTCTCCACCCCATGCCTAATTTTATAAACCTGTCCCCCCTTCAGTCACCTCTTTTCTAAACTGAAAAGTCCCGGGCTCTTCGGCCTTTCCTCCTAGGGAAGGGGCTCCAACCCCCTGAATCATCTTGGCCGCTCACCTCTGTGCTTTTCCCAAATTCTGCAATGTCCCCTTTTGAGAAACAGTGACCTAAAACTGTACACAGTATGTACTTCATGTATTTTTTTGTATATATTTTGTGTTCTTCTATTTATGCCATAAGTCTCCTTGAGTTCCGTAAGGTAGAATGGCAGCTCATGAATATTTGCTGGGTCAGACGTTTCCCAAGGAACACTGTTTAGATCAAAATTAAAAACCAAAAGAGCCAGTGTACGTATTGTTAGCTGTAATACATCAGCAGGGCAGGTTGTCCAAGTCAAATGATAACAGCTAACTGCTGGAGGTCAATATAACGTGGGCATTCCCCTCTCGCCGATTTGGTGTAGTGATTAAGTGTGCAGACTCTAATCTGGGAGAACCGGGTTTGATTCCCCACTCCTCCACTTGCAGCTACTGGATGACCTTGGACACACCATAGTTCTGTCAGAACTGTCCTTGAAAAAGAGCAGTTTCTCTCAGAGCTCTCTCAGCCCCATCTACCTCACAGGCAGGGCTATTTTTGGGCAGGAACGCACAGGAACGGAGTTCCGGCTGGCTCCCAAGTTGGCCACGCCCAGCAGGAGCTCATTAGCATAACAGGCCACACCCAACAGCAGAAACTCATTAGGACTGGCTACATTCGGGGTGTGTGGCCTAATATGCAAAGGAGTCCCTGCTACAAAAAAGCCCTGGGTTTTGACAACAAACAAGGTAAACAGAATAAGAAGCAAAAGGTGGGTGTGGCTGGATAACCACACTTCTGGTAACAT
>NW_015162065.1:15643-18367 GCF_001447785.1 Gekko japonicus
AAAACAGTCTAGTGGAGCCTGAGCGGTGGGTGTTGTGTTAATGAGCTCCTGCACCTTTTTTTCTATGAAATGACCCCTGGTTATTTCACAGAGTCAGGCAATGGCAGATCACCTCTGTTCTATGGTGCCATCTGAAACTTCTCTTGCACAGGGTCAGTTTGGGAGGTAAGGGTCGCTTCCACACTGAGTGTTCCGGCTTTCTTGTATTTGGGAAATGGGGGTTTCCTACTTTCAGACAGCGGGGAGGCCAGGCTGGTAATAACCAGGGCCAGGGCTTTCTCGGTGGCGGCTCCACTCTGGTGGAATGAGCTCCCAGAGGAGATCAGGGCCCTGCAGGACCTTTTGCAGTTCCGCGGGTCCTGTAAAACTGATAGGGTTGCCAATTTCCCCCGGGGGCGGCGGAAAATCCCCACCCAAGAGGTCTGTTCCCCGCCGGCGGGGATTGGGCTGCCGGGGGAGGGGGGCCCCCACCCCCAAAAGTGTGCGACGTGCCCAGCGTGAACACGTCACCCGAAGGTGACGTAATCGCATCGGGCACATTGCAGGGGGATGCTCTGTCATCCGAGGGGAAACTCTATGGTTTTCCCTCAGATTACTGTGGCCCCACCCACCCCCAACGTGCCCGACGCAATTACATCACTTCCGGGTGATGTGATTGCGGCGCGCGCGCAAAGCGCACGCACCAGGAAACTCCGGGAGACATCCGGGACTCCCCCTGCTATTCCCGAGGTAGGACTTGGCAACCCTAAAAACGGAGCTCTTCCGCCAGACCTTTGGAGACCTCTTCCGCCATCGTTAACAAGAGATAGCTGAAGGGTAGAGAGCCCTGTTCCCCTGGAACCTCTAACAACGCCCTGAGCTAGCCGCCGAAAGGACGGTCAAAAGAAGACCGAGAACTGAGTAACTGCAGCCACCGTGAAACCAATGACACTAGCCCCTTACCATGTCGTGCAGTCCAGCTGGTTTTAGAATTGTTTTAAGTTAAATTTATATTTATTTATGCTTTCGACTTGTATCCCGCTCGAACCCCGAGGGGTCTCTGAGCGGCTTACACAATTACTTTTATTCCTATCTATGGTAGGGTTGCCAAGTGTTTTGGCCGGGAGCAGGGGGCGCCGGCCCAGCGTCTGAGGCATGCACGCGCGCATGCTGCGTATGTGTCACCTGGAAGTGACGTCGCACGCTGGGGGCGGGGCCACGCCATTTGAGGGGAAAACAAAGAGTTTTCCCCTCAAAGGGCAGCCAGTCATAGAAGTGTGATACTGAGTGCAGTAAACAAATCTCCCCAGAAGTATTCTGCAAAAAAGGTAAAAACATGATCTTTATCTGAGTCGATCCAGTTCACATTTGGGTTGCAGTCAAAACGAGAGAGAGAGGCCTAACCTAAAGCGTACTTTGATTGATTGATTGATTGATTAATTGATTGATTAATTAATTGATTAGATTTCTACCCCGCCCTATCACAAATGGCCTGCTTGTCTGGCATCATGTGTGTGGGAGTGTGAGGGCATTGTCTTACAGGAGAGACCTGCAGAGACATGTGGCTTCATGGAAGGCCATGTGCAGAAAGAGAGAGGACAAAGAGAGAGGGGGTCAGAGGGCAGTTCCCAGGTTAAGACAAAGAGAGGCATCCTATCCAAGGAGATAACGCCTATTCACACTTAGAGTGATGTAGCGCCCCCCCCCCCCAATGTCCGGGCGTGCTCTCACTCCAGAATTTTTTAGAAGGGAGCCATCAGCAATAGAACCAAGTGTTCCCTCTAGGCTGAGTTAGTGTGAGCCAGCTCACAGATTTTTTAGCCTCCAGCTCACAGATTTTTGTAGTCTGGAGGTCAGTCGTAATTCAACAAAATCTCCAGCCTTGCAGAGAATTATATATTACAGTCTGGTGTAGTGGTTAAGTGCGCGGACTCTAATCTGGGAGAACCAGGTTTGATTCCGTGCTCCTCCACTTGCAGCTGCTGGGTGACCTTGGGCAAGCCATAGTTCTGATAAGAGCTGTTCTCTCAAGAGCTGTTCTGGAAAGAGCTCTCTCAGCCCTACCTACCTGACAGGGTGTCTGTTGTGGGGAAGGGAAGGGAAAGGAGTTTGTGAGCCTCTCTAAGTGAAGGGCGGGGTATAAATCCAATCTCTTCTCTCTCTCTCTTCTTGAAGCTGTCCGTGCTTGTAGCCGCCACCACTTCCTGTGGCAGTGAATGCCATGTGTTCATCACTCTTTGGGTGAAGAAGGACTTTCTTCTACCCGTTCTAACCCGACCGTTCAGCAGTTTCATGGAGTGCCCACTTGAGTTCTTGTATTGTGAGAAAGGGAGAAAAGGACTTCTTTCTCGACCTGCTCTATCCCATGCATAATCTTATAGACCTCAATCATGTCACCCCTCAGCCATCCTTTCTCTAAACTAAAGAGCCCCAAGCACTTTAACCTGTCTTCATAGGGAAAGTGTTCCAGCCCTTTACATTAAAGACCAGGGAACTGACTCTGACAGGAGCTTTTGCCAACTCACAAACCCAGATGGCAAAAGGGTTGCCAGGTCCCTCCTGGCCACTGGCAAAGGGACGGGGAGATATGGTTGCCATATCCAGGAAGGGAAACTCCTGGAGATTTGGGGGTGGAGCCTGGGGAGGACAGGGACCTCAGTGGGGTACCTCAGTGCCCACCCTCCAAAGCAGCCGTTTTCTCCAGGGGAGCTGCTCTCTGTAGTCTGGAGATGAGCTGTCATTCTG
>NW_015162065.1:18648-20487 GCF_001447785.1 Gekko japonicus
AAGAGGTGTTCTTGAAAAAGTAGTCCTCGAGAGAGCTCTCTCAGCCCCACCTACCTGACAGGGTGTCTGTTGTGGGGAGGGGAAGGGAAAGGAGTTTGTAAGCCGCTCTGAGACTCCTTCGGGTAGTGAAGGGCAGGGTATAAATCCAATCTTCTCTTCCTCTTCTTCTTCTTCTTCTTCTTCTTTTTCTCTTGAATAGTCTCTGCTATTAAACTAGATAATAGAATGTACATTTGTTAGGAAATAATCCATAGCTGGTGCTTTCCTTTTTTTAATCGCCTCCTTTTGTTTTTTCTCTTTTGAGCGTTTCCTCCCTCTTGGTTTCTCGGGCATTTTTAAATAGGTTTGGTGGTATATTATTTATGGATTACTGCTATCTGATCTGACCTCTTTAAGGGGAGGGCGACCAGACGACTGTGCCGGAGAGATGCTCTCCGGAAAAGCCAGGCTCAGGCAGCGACACCAAAAGAGAGGGTCCCGTTTAGGTTTCGGAAACAATGACGGAGGCAGGGGATTCGGTAACCGCCTTGAAATATTTACGACAGCGGGGATGGAGAGCGATTGTTCCTCCTTGCAAGAGACAAAAGAGCCAAAGATTGCTATTGCCGGAGATTTAGGGTAAACATTAGGAAGAAGAATGGGCTGTATTAGGTTGATGGTGGCTTGAGTTACGAGGCCTTTTTTTAAAAAGCGGGTTCGGGTTTTTAATGTTTCTTTCTTGCCCTGTGGGCTCGCCTTCCTCCCTGCCCCCAAGCTGTCGACAGTATACACACACAGGAGAGCTTTACACTGAGCCCGGAACAGCTTTACAGAGCAAATGCAGATTGGGCCTTAACAGCTACCTAGCCTATTGGTAACATAGAAAGATAGAGCTGGAAGGGGACCTCACTGAAGGTTCCATCTAGTCCAGCCCCTGCACGGTGCAGGGAATTCACAGCTACCTCCCCTCCGCTTCCCCAGTGATCCCTGTTCTGTGCCCAGGAGATGACAAAAAAACCTCCAGGATCACTATTCCGATCTGGCCTGAAGGAAAATTCTTTCCTGACCCCAAAGTGGCAATCGGCATTACCCTGGGCCACGTAAGACGAGGCCACGAGAGCCGAGCATGGGCTCATGCCTTCCTGCCCTTCCTCCCGTGAGCTGCCTAATTTCACAGAATCAGCATTGCTGACGGATGGCCATCTAGCCTCTGCTGCAAAACCTCCAAAGGAGGGGAGCCCACCACCTCCCGAGGGAACCTGCTCCACTGAGGAACCGCTGTCAGTGTCAGGAAGTTCTTCCTCATGTTTAGCCGAAAACTCTTCTGATTTAATTTCGACCCGTTGGTTCTGGTCCGGCCTCCTGGGGCAACAGGAAACAGCTCCGCACCATCCTCTATAGGACAGCCCTTCAAGTCCTTGAAGATGGTGATCGTATCACCTCTCAGTCGTCTCCTCTCCAGGCTAAACATCCCCAGCTCCTTCAACCTTTCCTCACAGGACTTGGTCTCCAGACCCTTCAGCCGCCTCTGGACACATTCCAGCTTATCCACATTCTTCTTAACCTGTTGATGCCCAAAACTGAACACAGTACTCCAAATGAGGTCTAACCATATCACTCTGCGTGATCTGGACACTACATTTCTGTAGATGCATTGATGCAGCCCACAAATCGCAGTTGTCTTTTTAGCTACCTCATCACATTGCTGACTCATGTTCAGTGTATGATCTACAAAGACCCCCCCCCAAAAAAATATCCTTTTCACATATTCTACTACCCACACAAGGAGAGCCAGTTTTATTTTATTTATTTATTTACATGTGATTTGTATACCGCCCATGATCCCTAGTGGGTCTCAGA
>NW_015162065.1:20499-23964 GCF_001447785.1 Gekko japonicus
AGCGGTTCACAGAGTACTACAGCGTAGTAATTAATCCTACCTAGGGCCACAATGCAGTGAGGGGAGGGGGTAGCCTACCAGCACCCTTTTTAGCTACCTGGTGTAGTGGTTAAGAGCACAGACTTGAATCTGGAGAATCGGGTTTGATTCCCCACTCCTCCACTTGCAGCTGCTGGTGTGACGTTGGGTCAGTCACAAGTTCTCTCAGGAGCAGTTCTCAAGAGAGCTCTCTCAGCCCCACCTCCCTCACAGGGTGTCTGTTGTGGGGAGAGGAAGGGAAAGAAGTTTGTAAGCCGCTCTGAGACTCCTTCGGGTAGTGAAGGGCGGGGTATAAATCCAATCTCTTCTTCTTCCCCCATCCTATAATTATGCATTTTTTTCCTACCTAAATGCAGAACTTAAATTTATCTCTGTCGAAATCCATTTTATTAGTTGGGGCGAAACAGTCCTGACCTGGCCTGCAGGCCCTCCTGGGTCTTCCCAAAACCTGGAGAGACCTCTCTCTCTCTCTCTCTGTTCAACCGCCGCCACCACCTGGCCTTTGTAGGAATTGCCCGCTGGGAGGGTCAGGACTCTCAGCTTCCAGCTCTGAACCCTCACCTCTGTGTCTCTGGCTATCCAGCACCTGGTTACAATGGGGACAGCTTATTTATTTATGTATTCATTAGATTTTTATCCCGCCCTCCCGCCGAAGCGGCTCAGGGCGGCTTACAACAATTAAAAACCAGTAAAAATTTAATACAATGCATCTAAAAACAATCAATAACAGCTAATATGAATTATTAACAGCAAAATTACAATTAGAACATTACAGTTTACACATGGCGGCCATCCATATAAAGTGCTAGACTGGTTGATCTGGGCTTACTGCCAACTGACTGCCCTCTCCTTCCTCTTGGTGCTCCTTTTGGTGTAGTGGTTAGGTGTGCGGACTCTAATCTGGGAGAACCGGGTTTGATTCCCCACTCCTCCACTTGCACCTGGCTGGATGACCTTGGGCAAGCTGTAGTTCTGATAAGAGCTGTTCTTGAAAGAGAGCAGTTTCTGTCAAGAGCTCTCTCAGCCCCACCCGCCTCACAGGGTGTCTGTTGTGGGGAGGGGAAGGGAAAGGAGTTTGTCAGCCGCTCTGAGACTCCTTCGGGGAGTAAAGGGCAGGGTATAAATCCAATCTCCTCTTCTTCTTCTTTTACCTCACAGAGTGTCTGTTGTGGGGAGGGGGAGGGAATAGGGCTGCCAAGTCCCCCCGGGGGGGCGGATTTCCCCCCGCTTTGGAGGCCTGATTTCTGCCGCCGCGGAATCAGGCCCCAGGGGAAACCCCACCCCGGCCTCACAGGGTGTCTGTGGTGGGGAGGGGGAGGGAAAGGAGTTTGTAGGCCGCTCTGAGACACCTTCGGGTAGTGAAGGGCGGGGTATAAATCCAATCTCCTCTTCTTCTTCTTCTTCTTCTTTTAGCTTATGAGATAATGGCGTATTCTGTTATCTCTTGGGTATATTTAATCAGAGCCTCCAAATATTGCTCTTCTGCATCCTTTTGCATGTAAATATGTTGGAGTCTCTCTGGAGCTCAATATCATCTTGTGCAGCACTTAGAGGACATTTCTGTTATACTAATGTGTGGAGAATTAAAAGGTGGATGTGTCCATATCAAGGGGAAAAGCTGTGGAACCTACTGTTTTCATGCAAATAATTAGAGGAGTTGCATGCCAAATATCATTACATCTATTCTGAATCAAGCCATAGAGTATGGATTTTTTAAAAAACCCAAAACTCCACACAATGGGGCCAGGGACCAATGGTGGGTTTTTCTACAAACCTTGAGAGAAGCCCCAAGTTTGCAAAATAAATATGAAATGTAAAAACCCCCAACACATATGGGGTTAGAAAAACCGCAAAATCACTGAGGCAACATCTGCTTCTTTAAGAAACGTGTGACACTGAGCTCTCGTGAGACTAAGGCCCAATCTGCATTTGCTCTGTAGAGCTGTTCCCGGGCTCAGTGTAAAGCTCTCCTCTGTCTGCATCAGGACACAAGTTGTTTAGGGAGTGGCGCGGGGGGGGGGGAGCGGCCCTTCCAGGGGCACCGGCAGGGCACTGCGCTGTGGGGAGGAAACCGCACCTGCGACGCCCTCCCCCCGAAAGTAAAAGGGGGTGACCTGGCAGAGGGGGAGGCAGGAAAGATGGAACGAGCAGGGTAAAAAACACAAAACACCCTGCAGTTGCCAGGCAGGGCATTCTGGGGCCTGCCCCAGGAAATAACATACATATACATACATAGACCTTTATTGGCATAACACAGGAAGAATAAGGAAGGCAGTGGAACAAATAAATTATTAGAACAAATTAATAGATCATAACAAGTTACATCAAGGAAATAACAAATGCTTCAGGGGTTGGGCGTGCTTCTAAAAAAAACCCCCAATATGATTGTTGGAAAATGTTCCCTGGCTGCTTTTAAACGCAGACAACTGGATTTTCAGCTAACTTGTTTCCTTTGTGACAATTTGCGTATCTCCTTAGAAAAGATGGGCGGGGGGATTCAGCTCCAGCTGTCGGCTTTTTGCTCACAGCGGCTCGAAGGTGGGGAGGAGCGGTTGTGCCACCTTGAAACCACGTTCCAATAAGGCGGTGAGATGCCATAACGACCTTGGAGTCGCCACTAAATGGCAGTGAAATGATGCAGACAGACGATGCTGAGCTGAAACAATAGGAGAGTGGATGGCGGCATGAAATGCAGACAGAGATTTGTGATGTGAGATCCTTTGCACAACGGTGGGAAATGCCAATGCAGATTGGACCAATGCTATGAGATGTTGGTGGCTATTTGGAGAGCTGCTAGGAAACTCCCAGCCAGCATTGCTGAGGATTCCATGCCTCAGTTAGTGGCAGTGTGGTGAAGGGGGGTGGGGATGACGACCAGGGCTATTTTGGGGCAGGAACGCACAGGAACGGAGTTCCATCTGGCTTCAGAGTTGGCCACTCCCACTACAGCCAAAACCTCTGTGAATGCGTGGCTACAGAGGGAAGGTCTGGACTGGAGAGCGCCCCCCCCCCCGGTGACTCCGAGGTGGTTGGGCCAGGGGGGGGCCTGGAAGGATCGGGGAGGCATTTAAATGCCCCCCCGTGCCTTCCCCGGCCTGTCCAAGGGCCGGCTTTCCCGGGCTCCCCGTAGCAGCGGGGCACCTAGGCAAGCCAAGGGAAGGCACGGGGGTGTGGCCTAATATGCTAATGCACTGTGGTATCAGGGGTGTGGCCTAATATGCTAACTCGTCTCTGCTGCTGGGTGTAGCCTATTATGCTAATGAGTTCCTGCTGGGCTTTTTCTACAAAAAGAAGCCCTGATGACGACACGCAGGTTAAAAAATGTGAAAGGTAGGACCGAAGGCATCTAAAAGTGGAGGGAGGAGGAGGTAAAAAAGGGAAGGTAGGAGGGGAACAGAAAAAGTGGGGGAGAAAGGATAAAGTGGG
>NW_015162065.1:24382-24947 GCF_001447785.1 Gekko japonicus
AAGATGCAGAGTTAAAAACTAGTACCTCCGAGGTACTAGTTTCTGGAAACCACGGGGCAAAGGCTGGCATCTGATCGCGTTTCCGGTAGTAGTCCGTGGCATCCGGCGCCCGCCCATGTCCCATCGCAAACAGGTTTTTTCCCCCCAAGTCTCCACAGGATGCGCACAAGCACCCAACGGTGCATGCGCACAAAGAGGAAAGCGAAAGTTCCGTTGCTCAGCAGAATCGCACATGCCGTTGGTGAGATCACGCCGTGCCGCTTCTTTGCGGCGCGGCAGGATTGTTGTGTGATTGCCACCTCGCCCCTACCCACGGGACCTCGACGGGACCTGTGATCGGGCAGCCGCACATTATTTTGCTCCGGGGCAAACAGCCACACACACACACACCCCGCATTTTCCAGCCCATGTGACTGGGACCATTATAGAGTTTTGTGTGACGTCATCCCTCTGAGGACGTCGCACCAGGTCATGGCAGCTGGGGGCGGAACTTCCTCCCACCGGCCAGCGATGGGCAGGAGCCAGAGGGCATTTCGGGGGGGATCGCGGGGGAACGCAGTTCTCA
>NW_015162065.1:25037-44767 GCF_001447785.1 Gekko japonicus
AGGAGAAGAGGGAGGGTAAGTTGCTTCCTCCCTGCCTCTCCCCACCCCTGCCTGCCTGGAGCCAGGGAGGGCCTTGGCGGGGCTTCCTCGCACTCCCGCCGGCCTTGCAGGTCCACCGCCAGGCCCCTGATGTCAGTGGGTGTGGCATATGCTAATGAGTTATGCTAATGAGTTCCCCTAGCTCTTTTTCTACGAAACGACCCCTGGCAGGAGCCTACAAAATCAGGGGTTACCCTGCTTCCCCCCCCCCAGGGGCTGGCAACCCAAGTTCCTAACATTTTGGAGAGAAAGGAAATAGCTTTGCTTAGTTGTCTTGTAAGGTTTTGGTGGTATTAATCCAGTGCTGAACCTGCTTATGAATCGTGGGGACTTTTTTTTTTTTTTCTTTTTTTGCATTTGTGTTTGTATGTGCGACTTCTGGCGACTCTCACCGGAGCATGAAGGCCGTTCAGAGAAGTGGCTTGGTAGCCTGCCTCCGCCTCCCGACCCTGGTATTCTTTGGAGGCCTCCCATCCAAATACTTGCCAGGGTCGGTCCTGCTTAGCTTCCGGGATCTGACGAGATCGGGCTTGCCTGGGCTATCTAGGTCAGGGCATGGGGACAGTTTCTTGTTCGAGGTCAAGTTGATCGATACATTTCAGAACCGAGAATAAGCGCTTCCCTGTCAGTATCAGAATTATGTAAGATCCCAGTCCTAGGAGGCCTTACTACAAAGACATCTTTCACGGTCTTTGTAGTAATGCTGACGTGTATGAATGGAATTTTAGGGTTGTACCCAGGGCGTTCTTTGTAGAAAAAGCCCAGCAGGAACTCATTAGCATAATAGGCCATACCCAACAGCAGGAACTCATTAGCATATTAGGCCACACCCTGACATCACCAGTGCAGCTCATTAGCATATTAGGACACACCCCCATGCCTTCCCTTGGCTTGCCCGGGTGTCCCGTGGCTGCAGGGAGCCTGGGCAAGGCAGCCCTTGGACAGGGCCCCCCTGGCCCGCCCGCCTCAGAGTCGCCGGGGTGGTGTCGCTCTCCAGGCCTTCCCTCTGTAGCCACGCACGCAGACGTTTTGGCTGTAGCAGGTGTGGCCAACTCTAAAGCCAGCCGGAACTAGGGTTGCCAAATCCAAATTAACTTACCTCGGGGGAGTCCCGTGCCATCTTGGGAGTCCACCCAGGCGCGCCACCGCGATGATGCCACCCAGAAGTGACGTCATCACATCGGCACACTGGGGGCGGGGCCACTAGGATTTGGGGGGGACCATAGAGTTTCCCCTCAAATCATAGAGCGTCCCACCCCCAACGTGGCCAGCGTGATGATGACATCATCACGCTGGGGACGTGTGCCGGAAGGGGGTGGGGTTCCCCCCGGGGCCCGATTTACTGGCGTCGGGTAACGGGCCTCTCGGGCGTGGGTTTACCCGCCCCCCGCGGGGACTTGGCAAGCCTAGCCAGAACTCCGTTCCTGTGTGTTCCTGCCCAGAAATAGCCCTACTTGTACCTATACGTGGATTTCCCGCCTTTGCACCCCAGTCCTGACAAAGCGTTTGAACCCATAGCATCTCATATCTCTAAATAAAACATTCCCTGAAGAAAGTGCGTGTGGAGAGTGATATGACTGGGAACATCCACAGGGCGTCCAGACAAGAGCACAACAGAGGTGTTTTGTCATTGCCTTTCCCTGATGGTCTCCCATGCAAGTACTAGCCATGGCTGATCCAGCTTAGTTCCTGAGCTTTGACAATCCCGGGCTAAGGAGGGCTATTCAAGCTTCTGTACAATAAAGGGAACCTACACATTCAGAGGTAGTCTAGTGCCAAGAGGCTACATCAGAGGAAGGCCGCAGCCTCTACGCCCAGTTGCTGGAGCTGCAGAGGAACTGGTTGGCCGCTGTGTGAGACCGGATGCTGGACCAGATAGACCACCAGTCTGATCCAGCAGGGCTCTTCTTATGTAGGCCTCAGCCTCTATTCCCTGTTGTTGGCCTGCAGAGCAAATGGTTGGTCCCTGTGTGAGTCAGGATGCTGGACTAGAGGGACCCTCACTGGTCTGACCCAGCAGGGCTCTTCTGAGGTTCTTCTCAGGGGAATGTGAGCGAGGATTCGGGACTAGATGGACCACTGGCCTGATCCAACAGAGCTCTCCTTATATAGACCTCAGCCTCTATGCCCTGTTGTTGGCCTGCAGAGGAAACTGGTTGGCCACTTCCACATTCCCATGAGGGAGTGTCCACATTCAGAAATTGTCAAGCTCTGAACCCCAGTGCCATGAGGGGAACACTGCGACTTCTATGCCCTGTTGAAGGCCCTCCAGAGGAACTGGTTGGCCACTGTGTGAGGCAAGATGCTGGACTAAATGGTCCACTAGTCTGGTCAAGCAGGGGTCTTTTTTGAGGTTCTTATCAGGGGAAGGCCTCGGCCTCTCTGCCCTGTTGTTGGCCCTCCAGAAGAACTGGCTGGCCCCTGTTTGAGATGGGAGGCTGGACTGGATGGACCCTCTCTGGTCTGACCCAGCAGGGCTCTTCTGGTGTTCTTCTCAGGGGAAGGCCTCGGCCTCTCTGCCCTGTTGCTGGCCCTCCAGAGGAACTGGCTGGCCCCTGTGTGAGACGGGAGGCTGGACTAGAGGGACCCTCCCTGGTCTGACCCAGCAGGGCTCTTCTGGTGTCCTTCTCAGGGGAAGGCCTCGGCCTCTCTGCCCTGCTGCTGGCTCTCCAGAGGAACTGGCTGGCCCCTGTGTGAGGCAGGATGTTAGGCTAGATCAACCACTGGTCTTGTCCAGCAGATCTCTTCTTACGAAGACCGCCTCAGATCCCACAGACATTGGTTGTTATAACCTTATTCACTTCATACGAACGTACAGCCAGGCAGCTGTCCTGGTCCCCTGTCTGGAATCCTCCTCTCCTTCCCTTGCAGACTCCGCGCAGCAGGCGGGCTTCGCTTCACAAGGTTGGTTCATCGGCTTTGTCAGTGCCATCGTCCTCCTGATCCTGGTCCTGGTGCTCCTCTGCTTCATCAAGCGCAGCAAGGGTGGCAAGTACTCGGGTGAGGTGCCCCCAGCCCCACCCTAGCATCTCGCAGCAGATCCCCCGTGGGCCTTCCCCCCCAGGCTATTATCACTTATCCGTTACGTAGCGGTTTTTTTAAAGCGTGCCTGGTGTCGTTCGTCCTCACAACAGTCCCGTGAGGTAGGTTACTATCATCCCCATTTCACACAAGAAGAAGAAGACCGAGCCTGGTGGGGAGTGGTTGACGTCCATCTAGCAAAGACGCAGTTGGACTAGGAGTTGAACCCGGGTGGCGCAGATGGATAACCCGAGTGGCGTCAGAGAAGGGGGGAAACAAATAAAATGGTCATAAAGCGCACAGGGAGGTTCCGCGTTCAGCCTGTGAGCAGCTCCGTGGCATGAGCGAATCCTGAACTCAGGAACACCAACAGGCTTAGCAGCCGTTGCTTCGTTCATGCCGTTCGTTGGGAGCTCCCCTATCACGGGTTCTCGTCGTATTCCCAGAACTACGAGTCCCAGGGTTCCTTGCGAGGAACTCGTGACAATTAAAGCTGTCAAAACCGTCACAAAATAAGAAAGTGTTACGATAGAATCGTCGTTTGTGCACCGATACCTGCTATCGTCTCTGACAAAAGAGGTTTGGTAGGTTTTTTTTTTTTTTTGAAGTGTTTCCAAAAAAACCTGCAAAACCTATTTGACCTGAGACGTTAGCAGGTCGCTGTGCGTACTGTAGGTCTTCATCATTCCATCTTCAACTCTCCTGAACAACTAACATCCCTTTCCGGCCCCAGATCCCTTCCCGGAAACCATTGAATCTTTTAGTCCCCGGACTGAAAGTAGCTCCTTCACAACCCCTTCCAATCCCAACCATACAGTCCGTGCTCCAGAAGAGAAACTACCAGTCCCGTAGCCGGGATATTTTTTAAAAAATAGGGGGGGCTTTTAAAAAATCGGGGGCACTGAAATTCGCGGCCTCCCACCTGCTTCTCTCTCAAAGCATTTAAAGGGACCCTTTAAATGCTTTGGGGGAGTAGCGGGGGCCATGCGCCCGCTCTCCAAGCTGCGAATTTAGAGCTTGGAGTGCAGGCGTCTGCAGCCTCCCCCCATTTCTTCCCAAAAGTCGTGGTGCTTTGGGAGGAATTCCGGGTGCCGGGAGGCCCTACCCTAGCTACGGGCCTGGAAACGACACATCACCACTGCCTTATAGGCAGCGGAGAGGTATAGCTTTCTCTTCCGGAGAGATCATTTGGTACTAACCCCACCCCCACCCCCACCCCGCCCCCAGTTCCGAAACCCTGCCTAGGGTGGTCCCCACCTCCTAACCCTTTCTTCTAGTTTAACACGTGCTCTCTTCTGTTCTAGTTAAAGACAAGGAAGATACGCAGGTGGATTCTGAGGCCCGGCCAATGAAGGATGAGACTTTCGGGGAATACAGGTACAAAGCAAAGAAGCAGAGATGTCTCTCCAAATGCCCAAAGGGCGACAGGTGGGGCCGGGCCGGGGTGTGGTCAAAGTCAAGGTGCCATTGCCCCACAATTACACGTTAGCATTTGAGTGATGTGTTTATGCATAGGACTGATGGCACGAGGGCTGAACCACATGTATACACACCCACAACTGGTCCCATTTCTCATAGAAGTGTGGGGGTCTAGTGCTTCGCTCCCCAGTGTGGTGGCCCTGAGATCATGGCGCCAGTGTTCCCTCCAAGCTGAGTTGGTGTGAGCCAGCTCACCGTTTTTTAGCCTCCGGCTCACACATTTCGCTCAGGAAGGATGGCTCTCATTTATGCAGTCGCCAAATCACTCAGTCACCACTCGAATGCCAGTAGCTCATAAAGTAGGATTTTTGCTCACAGGACTCCACAGCTTAGAGGGAGCATTGCATAGCATCCACCAATACTTCCCTTAGCGTGCCCACCAACAGGCTTGTAGCTATGATGGAGCTTTGGGGAGCTCAGCCCCCTTTCTTAAAGGTAAGTAATATATGAGAGACCTCCTAGTTGATGCAAGATCAGCGTTATAGAAACAACCAGGGAAGCGTTTTGTATATAATGCAATAGATGCTATACTGAAATTTTATACAAAGTGTAAATTAATTTGTAAAGTCCTTCATTCATAAATTCATAAAATGCCACCTATTAATTCATACATAAGTCTTCATTTATAGCATTTCATAGCGTGCAGCAGACTGGACTGGAGCCTGGCGTGAAGGTTGTTGTTTCCTATTTGGAACATAAGCTTTGATAAGCAGAGAGAGAAAAAACCTTGGAAAATAAAAGAGACGACACTCAGTGCAAAATGTTGATTAAGAGCATTTACTTCTGAGGAAGTCATAAGAGAATTTACTTCTGAGGAGCGAAACGAAGACTCAAGCCGGAAGCGTCGTTAATATATTGATGCATTGTGATTCTCTTAATGTATTGTGATCTGTTTATAATATTGAGATCCTTATGTATGAATTAATAGGTGGTATTTTATGGATTTATGAATTAAGCACTTTAAAAATTAATTTGCACTTTGTATAAAATTGCAATATAGTATCTATTGCATTATATACAAAACGTTTCCCTGGCTCTTTCTAAAACTCTGACCCTTTCTTAAAGGCACAGGCCCACAATAATTTCTCCTGTAACTGCTTTTTTCATTCATTTTTAAAGATTTTTAAAAAGGTGCGCACTTCTTTAAACAGAGTGGGGTGCTGTAGTTGACTAATTCTCGCATTGAGCAAGGAGGTTGGAAAATTTGACCTCTGGGGTCCCTTCTAACTCTGTCAAGAAACTGGTCTCCCTTAAGAGAGTTTTTCCGCCTGTTCCTAGATCCAGAGGAAATAGCTGTGTTAGTCTATTGCTGCAAAACAGTAAAAAGCCCTTTTTAAGACTAACAAGTTTTATTGTAGCATAAGCTTTTGAGAAACACAGTCCTCTTCGTCAGATGCAGAACTGTGTTCCTCGAAAGCTTATGGTACAATAAAGTTTGTCAGCCTTAAAAGTACTACTGGGCTTTTTACTATTTTTCTGTCTGTTAGCTTTCTTGACTGCTGGCTTGTTCTCAGAATTGTTGCTGAGGCTGGCAGAAGTGATTAACTTGCAGCAGCTGAGAACTGTCATCTCAAGTGGCTGACAGCTTGCAATTTAGAGATCTATCCTTGCAACAACTTTCTATTGGCAAAAAGGCTTTTCTTTCTGCCCTGAGAACTTCAGCCCCAGCTGAAAAAATTTCTCCTGCAAGCCACAAAATCCTGGCGACGAGCCTGCCCACCAAGCTTATCAGACAGTGGGCAGGCCCATTGTAAGGAAGTAAGTAAAACACTGAATCACCGTGTATAGTTTTACAATTTTTAATATTTTTATATTGTGCTGAATATGAATTATTAAAGTATTTTAGAGTGATTCATTAACACAAATACAAATTAACCATGGAGCTCAACAGTACATTCCGAATGGCCATTTGAAATGTATTGTAGACCTAGTCACATCGTAGTTTTGATATTGGCGATTCCCAGTCACCAGAACTTAAATGCAGTAATAGCATGGCAACAATATAGTATATGAACTACTACTAAGAATCTTGAAACACTGCCTTCAGTACTTCAAGATGGTGTTGAATCAACAACAACAGACAAACCTGATGAAGAGTACGCAAACGGAATGATCACTAGAACGCTGTTGTTTGTCTTAGTTGCCTTTGTAATAAGTATATTAGATTAGGGCCTTGTGCCAAAGATAAGGCCTTGTTATTGGCTGTAAATATTTCTACAGAAGTGACATCATTAGGGATCCCAAGTCCACCTGGGGGGCGGGGAAGCCCCCGCTCCAGAGGCCCGTTCCCCAGTGCCACCAGATCGGGCCCCGGGGGGAACTCCTCCCCGACATGCGCGTCACCCGGAAGTGACCCGGGCACGCTGGGGGCGGGACCACAGCCATACAAGGGAAAACTCTATGGTTTTCCCTTGTATGGTCATGGCCCTGCCCCCAGCATGCCCGGCGTCATAACGTCACTTCCTGGTGACATGTGTGCGGCGTGTGTGTGCTTTGCGCGCGCGCGCTCCAGGATCCACCCAGGATTCCCCCGCCGCCAAGGTAAGTTCCACTTGGCAACCCTAGACATCATTCTGAATGTACTGTTGAGCTTCATGGTTAATTTGTATTTGTGTTAATGAATCACTCTAAAATACTTTAATAATTCATGTTCAGCATAATATATTTAAAAAATGTAAAATTATACATGGTGATTTAGTGTTTTGCTTAGTTACATACACCGTGGTCCGGTTTGTTGCCATTGTAAGGAAGAGCTTGTTATCGGCTGCCCTCGTTGAAATGGAAGTGTTCTCCACTAGAAACCCTCCAGTCCGTCCATCCCAGCCTTGCCTCACCAATGGGGGAAGGGGAAGGAACAGCTCCCACCCAGCTGGTGACCACCCGTCCTCACCCACTTTGCATGGGGTCGTGTTGAAGGATTGTGGGGTCTGCAGCCCGAACCCCCAGGGTCCGAAGGATCAGTGTGAGACTAGCCCAGACTTTGAATTAATCCCAGAGAGAGACAGTCCAGTCGGCTTCACACTAACATACTATATTTATTGAACTTTATAAAAAAGAGTACAGAGAACGAATGGTTCATCAGTGTGGCTTTTGTGCCGTCCCGCATGGGACTGCGCAGTTGCAGGCCAGCCACCAGGAGGAGCTAGCGAGCTAAAAAAACTTCTTATAGAAACCCAAGCGTGCTAGTCTTCCCATAGCAACAGTGCCCTTTCCCGCCCAAAAGTCACATGATATGGGAGGAGCTAGCACTTCTCCCCTCAGTTCTCTTTTTGCCGCCACAAAGTGAGGACGTCTTTCTCAGCGAGCGGTTCTAGGTCATGAGGAGATCTTCTTCTTCTCAATGGCTCTGTTCAAAAAACGTAAAGACTGTGGTGCCAAAATGGCACAAGCAGATGAGCACCCCACCCACCCCCAAAGGAACGTTCCTTGTCTGTTCACCAAGACCAAGAAGTATTGGCGAAACAGCCCGGGACAGTGTACAGACAGACAACATATACCCTTCTGGTCAACTGTAGGATTCAATGCAAGATGCTGCTCAGGAATGGGGTGGTCTTTGATAGAAACCAGACCCCACCCACTTACTGATGGTATGAACTCCTTGCTCAGCTATGAACTTTTGCCCAGGCAATTTTTTACAATGTTCCTAGATACTATGGTGCCTCACGTACTAATCTCAAAGGTTTAGGCTTGGCGCCTGATACATGGAAGCCCTGGAAGGCATATGAACTCGGGCAAAGATACATTAGGAGAGCAAGGCATGTAGGCATGTGGCTCTGAGAGCAAAGAAGAAGGAGACTGGATTTATACCCTGCCCTTCACTACCTGAAGGAGAGTGGCTTACAAACGCCTTTCCCTTCCTCTCCCCACAACGGACACTCTGTGAGGTAGGTGGGGCTGAGAGAGCTCTTTCAAGGACTGCAGATTTTTTAAAAACGTTGCTTTGGTAGCAGCTGCCACCACCACACAACACGGCAGCCATTTTGTGACTGCTATCACCACTCTGTGTCAGAATTCCAAAGGTGCCCACAGGCTCAAAAAAGCTGGGGACCCCTGATCTAACCCCACTTCGTGCACACATTTCTGCTTTTTGCCCTCTGCTGGATGCCTTTATCAATCTGATGTTGGTTCTCCTTCTTTCTCTTTCTTCCCTTTTCTCGCTTCGCTTGTGCAGATCCTTGGAGAGGTAAGAGAGGAAGGGGCGTGTCCTGGGACTGAGGAAGATGGGGCTGGAGGGAATGGGGCACTCACGCTCTTGCCCGTCTTTCTCACTGTTCTCATTCCACCAGAGTCCAATGCTTTATTTCACATTAACGGCATCTGTAAGTGGTTCATTCCAGGATGCATGTCATTCTTTTACGGAGCAACTAACCATGTTTATTTTAAAATCTTTTCTCCTTTTCTGAATTTAGTTGCCAAGTACTGAGAAGCAGGGAAACCTTAAACTTCCCCCACCCCCATGCCATTTTCTTATATGAAAAAGCTCCCCCCACACTACTTTTACCCATGCTGGGGGGAAATGCTCCCCTTCACACATGCACACACACTGCTGCTCTGTTGACCAACGGGGGGGGGGAAATAAACTAAAAAAAATTGCCTTTCGTCCAACAGCTTTATGTCACTTCTGGGGAAAACCGAGATGTGACATCATGCCTCTCTAGGAATCGCCGGAAACTCTGTGGTTTTACCCATAGAGTTTCCGGCTCACACTCCTAGAGAGGCATGGTGTCACTTCTGGGTTTCCCCTGGAAGTGTTGTGTTGCTGTTGCGCTGACACCTCCCTCGTGTCCCCACACCCCCAACTCTCGCTGGTTTCCAGGAACTGGCTGGCAAGCATACTCCCCATACCTTTTTTGAACTGTGTCTTTGATTGTGAAAAAAGTGCTTAAGCTCCTCCCCATTCACACACAAGAAATTATAGCCATTCACGAGAGAAACTGAAAGGAAAGAGAAGAAAGGGGCAAAGATTTTAATGGACAGCTAGCCCTGAGAAACCTCAATAGTTCTTTGGCAGCCCATGTGGGACTGCAATTGTGCTTTAAGTTTTTCAAAGTTGCCATGAATCAGGTCTGAAGAAAATAAAACAGAGAAGAGTGGGATGCAGTGGGTTAGCTTCAATATTCGGCTTTTCCGCATTCTGATTTTTCTCATTTTCACGTTCCTGTTTCTTCAAGGGTTTCTTCAGAGTGGGATGCAGTGGGTTAGCTTCAATATTCGGGTTTTCCGCATTCTGATTTTCCTCATTTTCATGTTCCTGTTTCTTCAGGGGTGGGTGGGTGTTCTGTATGCGTTTTGCTCCCTCTACTGGTCAATTTGATATCAGACTGGTTTACGTCCAGCATAAAAACCTGCAGTTTAAATCTGCAAGGAGATAAGCCAGACGTGAACCTCTGTGATACTGAATCGACCACTAGAGGGAGCATATTGAATCGACCACTAGAGGGAGCATATTGAATCGACCACTAGAGGGAGCATATTGAATCGACCACTAGAGGGCGCAAAATGTGTACAGAACAGAAAAAAACCTGAAGAAACAAGAACTTACAAGCAAGAAAAATGAGAATGCAGAAAAGCCCATTGTCTGAATTGGTCATTAAAAGTGAGCGAAAAATAACGGCAGTTTCATAGGGAACTACCTGTAGCACTCATCAGAGACATCAGAGACGCCAATGTTGGATCAGGCCAAAGGCCCATCCAGTCCAACACTCTGTGTCACACAGTGGCCAGAAATACCAGTGCCATCAGGAGGTCCAGCAGTGGGGCCAGGACATTAGAAGCCCTCCCACTGTTGACCCCCCCCAAGCACCAAGAAGACAGAGCATCACTTGCCCCAGAGCCCCTAGCTATACCTTGTGGCTAATAGCCGCGGATGGGTCTCTGCTCCATATGATTATCTAATTCCCTTTTGAAGCCGTCCATGCTTGTAGCTCCCACCACTTCCTGTGGCAGTGAATTCCATGTGTTAATCACTCTTTGGGTGAAGAAGTACTTCCTTTTATCCGTTCTAACCCGACCGCTCTGCAGTTTCATGGAGTGCCCACGAGTTCTTGTATTGTGAGAAAGGGAGAAAAGTACCTCTTTCTCTACCTGCTCTTTCCCATGCATAATCTTATAAACCTCAATCATGTCACCCCTCAGTCGTCGTTTCTCCAAGCTAAAGAGCCCTAAGCGCCTTAACCGTTCCTCATAGGGAAAGTGTTCCAACCCTTTTATCATTCGAGTTGCTCTTTTCTGCACTTTTTCCAAAGCTATAATATCTTTTTTAAGGTGTGGTGCCCAGAACTGCACACAGTATTCCAAATGAGGTCTCACCATTGATTTATATAGGGGCATTATTATATTGGCTGATCTGTTTTCAATACCCTTCCTAATAATCCCCAGCATAGCATTGGCCTTCTTTATTGCAGTCACACACTGTCTCGACATTTTCAGTGAGTTATCCACTACAACTCCAAGATCTCTCTCTTGATCAGTCTCTGCCAGTTCAGACCCCATCAACGTGTATTTATATTTAGGATTTTTGGCTCCAATGTGCATCACCTTGCACTTGGCCACATTGAACCCCATTTGCCATGTTGACGCCCACTCGCCCATCCTTGACAGATCCCCTTGGAGTGCCTCACAATCCTCACTGGTTTTCACCACCCTGAACAACTTTGTATCATCCGCAAATTTAGCCACTTCACTGCTTACTCCCATCTCCAAATCATTAATGAACAAGTTAAAAAGCAGTGGACCAAGTACTGATCCCTGCGGTACCCCACTGCTTACCACCCTCCACTGAGAAAATTGCCCACCTACACTCACTCTCTGTTTTCTATGAACTAGCCAGTTTTTGATCCATAAAAGGACTTGTCCTTCTATCCCATGATTTTTGAGCTTACTTAGGAGCCTTTGATGAGGAACTTTATCAAAAGCTTTCTGGAAGTCAAGGTAAATAATATCTATTGGATCCCCCTTGTCCACATGTTTGTTCACCCCCTCAAAGAACACTAACAGGTTAGTGAGACAAGATCTTCCCTTACAGAAACCGTGCTGAGTCTGCCTCAATAGGTTTTGTTCATCTATGTGCCTACTAATTCTTTCCTTAATAATGGTTTCCACCAATTTACCCGGTATCGACGTCAGACTGACTGGCCTGTAATTTCCCGGATCTCCTCTGGAACCCTTTTTAAAGATGGGAGTGACATTAGCTACCTTCCAATCCTCAGGAATGGAGGCAGATTTTAAGGAAAGATTACATATCTTTGTCAGGAGATCTACAAGTTCACATTTGAGTTCTTTCAGAACTCTCGGATGTATGCCATCTGGGCCTGGTGATTTTTCAGTTTTTAAGTTGTCTATCAGTTTTAGGACCTCCTCTCTCATCACCTCAATCTGACTCAGGTCTTCCAACACCCCTCCTGAAATCAGTGGTTCTGGAGTGGGCAAGCACTTCTCATCTTCCACAGTGAAGACGGAGGCAAAAAATGCATTTAGCTTCTCAGCCATTTCCCTATCATCCTTCAATACTCCTTTTACCCCTTGGTCGTCCAAGGGCCCCACTGCCTCCCTGGCTGGTTTCCTGTTTCTAATGTATTTGAAGAAAGTTTTATTGTTGGTTTTTACGTTTTTTGCTATATGCTCCTCATATTCCCTTTTTGCCTGCCTGACCTCAGACTTGCATTTTATTTGCCATAGCCTGTGTTCCGTTTTATCAGCCTCACTGTGACTAGCTTTCCACTGCTTAAAGGAATTCTTTTTACTTTTTACAGCCTCCATTACTCTGTTTGTTAACCATGCAGGCTTTTTCCTATACCTGTTTGTGCCTTTCCTAACCTGCGGAATATATATTTTTTGAGCTTCTAGGATCGTAGTTTTAAATAGATCCCAAGCTTCCCCAATTGTTTTGACCCTTTCTACTTTTCCTTTCAGTTTCCTCCCCACGTGTCCCCTCATATCAGAGAAATTACCCCTTTTAAAGTTAAAAATGGTTGTGTGAGTCTTTTTGGCCGTCCATACTGTGGAGGGACATTATTTTCAAAGAACGGTGGACCTGGGGCTTATCTGCGTTTTCATTTTCCTCACTTGTAAGTTCCTGTTTCTTCAGCCCACCCCCCGGTTCTGCATTGCTTTGCTTCTTCTAGTAGTCAATTCGGTATCACGCATAAAAACCTGCAGTGGAAATCTGCAGGGAGAGAAGCTGGACATAAATCGATGTAATATCGAATCAACCACTAGAGGGAGAAAAACAAGTGTGAAACGGGGGGGAAACCCCCTGATGCAACAGGAACACGCAAGCAAAGAAAATAAGAATGTGGAAAAGACTGGTGCCCCAGCAGAAACATAAAATGGACTGGGCGCAGTTCCGCTCGCGCAAAAACTTGTGTAACAACTAGCCCTTTCCTCCCTAGATGTGACAGTGCTCAGAAACTGGGCTAGCTCACGTACCTTTTACCAATGAAAGAAGACTCGTGCGCAAACGGAAATGCAAGTGGCTACCGCAATCCTTTCCCCCTCGTGTTTCCCCTGCTGCAAGAGCTCTAGCAAACTTTTGCACTAGATCCCATCCATTATGTGAAACCCTGATCTATTATAACCACGAATTTAACCCGCGTTAAGGGGTCAGGAGAGGGGGGGGGGCGTTTTTGTGTGCGGCAGAACAGTGTTTTTTTTTAAAAAAACATTTTTTTATTTTTCTCATATTAACAACACAATAACTTAAAACGGCGTCAGACCGTTCAGCATAAAACATGTGTTTCAACAAATTACATAATAGCAGAGAACATAACAAAAGATATGGCTCCACCCTTTATCCAGGTGATTAGAACAATACAGCTACCTTCCATGGATACAATCCCGTCTGCAAGATAGAAATGACCTATTATATTTAATAGAAAACAATATCTAAATATTTGACATTTTTTATATATAGTAAATTAGAACATGAGTTAACATAATCTAAAAATGGGAGCCATTTTTCTCGAAAATTATTTGTCCTGGTTGGAGTATGTGAGACAGTTATTTGAGTTGCTATTTTGTCGGCTACAGCCATGTCCCAGCATTTAGATGTCCGTTGCTTCAAAGTAGGTATAGTTACTTGGTTCCATTATTGTGCTATCAACGATTTAGCCGCAGAGAGTAACAGTGAAACAAGTTCTGAAGTTTGTCTAGTCAGAGATAAGTTTGGCCAATAGTTCAGGAGTATCGATTCCGGCTTATTTGAAATATTGTGACCAATGATTTTCGAGATTTCACTAAGAATATTCTCCCAGTATTCAAAGATTTTGGGGCAAGCCCACCAAGAGTGTAAAAACGTTCCTTTTTTTACCACAACCCTTCTTTGGGTTTGCCTTAAACTTACACAAGAACACTCGGCTTGGCGTAAAGCACCAGCGAGAATAGATTTTGAAGGTTGGTAGTTTAACCAGAAGATTATTGGTCTGACAGGGCTCTTTTTGTAGAAAAAGCCCAACAGGAACTCATTAGCATAATAGGCCACACCCAACAGCAAAACCCATTAGTATATTAGGCCACACCCTGACAGCACCGCTCATTAGCACATTAGGCCACACCCCCATGTTACCTGAAGTGTGGTCATCCAGCCACAGCTACCTTTCCCTTCTTATTCTGTTTACCTTGTTTGTTATCAAAACCCAGGGCCTTTTTTTGTAGCAGGAACACCCCTAATGTAGCCAATCCTAATGAGTTTCTGCTATTGGGTGTGGCCTATTATGCTAATGAGTTCCTGCTGGGCGTGGCCAACTCAGGAGCCAGCCGGAACTTTCCTGCCCAAAAATAGCCCTGATTGGTCATAAACGGAAATGAGTTCCAAATTTTAGCCCAATGCTGATCTTTTGTTAGCAAAACACAGTCCTTCTCCCAGGCTAGTTGTTTTTCAAGTCCAGGAGCCCCGCAGAGACCAACAAGAGCTTCAGGGGGTAAGCTTTCAAGAGTCAAAGCTCCCTTCGTCAGATACGAGTAGAGCAGAAATGGGGATCTCTGAGTCCTTTTATCCTCGTCGGAAGGTGGGAGGGGTGTCGTACAGGGACCGAGGGTCTGATCCGGTATGAGTCAGCTTCACGTGTCCGAGTGCTACCCGCCTCCCGTTGAAACCATTGCTTGTAAGGAAACCGGATTATATCCAAGGCAGGGGAGGGGGGGGATAGAATGTGTGCGTGTTTGTGTTTGCGTCCATACGTAATCGTGCCGTCGTGGCAAATACGACCAAAGTGGTGTGTAGGATTTGACCCTCCGTCTGAACCCCCTTCTTCTCTCTCATTGTCTTCCTGCCTTGAAGTTCATCCATGCTTAGAATTAGGTAACAAGCCCTCCACCCCGGACTCCTTGCCTCCTGGACTGCCTTCCCTGCGCACAACCACTCTGTCCTCTCAGCTGCCCCCCCCCGTGTCTTGAAGGGGGGGCTTCAGGAGGCACTGAATAGAGGCTTAGCCCGAGCTGAGCAAATTTGCCTGCTTCCCTCTTTGCTCAGAGCAACGGGCTCGGACTGCTGTCGCTGCTTTGCCAGGATTGGGGAGAGGGGGCCACAGAGGACATGGTTGCAGGCATTTTGCACCCTCCTACGGCCTGCCAGCCAGCCACCCTCCAGCGCTTGCTTCGTCATGTCCATTTACGCATTTCTGTCTGATGTCTGATGTCATCTCCATAACATGCACTCCATTGGGCAATTGAGCATCCCTTTGGAACTTTTGGCACCCAGTATTCTTGAGCCACAACTAGGCGCATTATGCAATTCCACACAAACGCAGAAAAGCGACAGAACTCTGCCTTTTGAGCATCTCACCTTTTTTTTTTAAAGTATATTTCTGGCCTCTATGGAGGTGAAATATGCTCCGGAGGTGGGGGGGGTGTCAATGCCTTGTGTACCCCCACCCCTGGTGACAAGAAGAAGCAGGGGGGGGGAATGCAAACTTAAAAAATCTGTGCGAATTTGCTTAATGTGCCCAATTCATACAAGTGGCAGATTTCAGCCGTTCTTGGTACAGAATCAGGATATCCTTGACTGAAAGTGTGATTTTTTTTTTAAATGCAAAAGCAGCCAAATTTCCAACTCTTGTCACATCTGCTATTACTAAGTCCTTTCTACGATCCTGTAGTTGAACGAGTCTGGTTTTGGGTTTTTTGGGTTTTTTACAGAGTCTCCTTTGCAGGCCTGTTTTTCGAGTGCGCGCACACTTCACTCCGTTACACTGCCAGTCGTGCACTCGTGTATCCTCTTCCCTGAGTGCATTCCTTGTGGAGTTCCATCAAAGAAACTTTCCACATGCCGTGCATGAATGCATTTGTTTCTTTCGCTTTTCACATCTGTTATTATGCTCTGGATCCTGATCGTGCATGTTTGCCCGGCCAGTCTGTTTACCGATGTCTGTTTCCGCTGTGACCCGGGCATGCTTCCTTGGGGTGTATATACTATTTTTGTGCGCGGCTAATGCATCTTGGGTACTCAAAGTTTTTGCTGCTGCTGCTGTTTTTAATTCTGTGTGGTCTCTGAGATAATTGGGGCACCCTCCCTGAATTTTCAGGTTTCAAGTATTTTTTTAAATGAACTGTATCCCTTCAGCTTGTCAAGATACAAGGAAGGCGCGTTTCAGGCAGACAGGGTTCTCCCTGTATCCTCAGAGAGAAGCAAACGTCTTCCCCATCATCTGATTTTTTCCTCGCCAGTGACTGTAAAAAAAGCCAACAATTTGAGTATTTGGACCTTATTTCTGAAACAAGCAGTTTTTGGTTTTTTTAAAAAGAATAATTTAATACATTAGCTAAGTGTCGCTAAAAATCAGTTGACACTGTCATGGAAAGGAGAAGAATGGGATGTACCTCTAGAAATCCCGATGATTTCGGTGGGAGTTAGCTGTGATTAAGAGTAGCATGATCGAGTCCTTGTCTATCGTGTCCTTGTCTTTGGGCGTGTTTGGCATAGGGTTGCCAATCCCCAGTTGGGGGCACGAGATCCTCTGGTTTGTAGCCCCTCCCCCTGCTTCAGGGCTATCAGAAACTGAGGGGCAGAGAAATAGCTGCTGGTGCTCCATTATACCCTACGGAGACCAGTCCCCATAGGATATAATGGAGAATTGATCTGTGGGTATCTGGGGCTCGGGGGGGCTGTTTTTGAGATAGAAGCACCACATTTTCAGCATAGCTGCTGGTGCCCCTCCTCAAAATAAACCCCAAGTTTCAAAAACATTGGACCAGGGGGTCCAATTCTATGCACCCCAAAAGCAGGTGCCCCCATCCTCCATTATTTCCAATGGAGGGAAAGCATTTAAAAGGAATTTGGTCCCTTTAAATGTGACGGCAACTCACTCAGATTTAGAATTCCCTCTCCCAGACCCTTCCTCCCCTCTCCCGGAGGCTCCTGGTAAGTCCCCCACCCGCTGGCAACACTAGTTTGGCGTGAATTTCCGATAGGTCCTCTCTCCCAAAAACATGCAAAGGCGACCCATACTGGATATTGCACAGTCATTGTGCAATAGTAATCACTGTGCAATAGGACCGGCTCATGCACATAGGGGAATGCAGTTTTGAATACTTTTCTGGCTATGGTCCAGGGCAAGAGTATTGCATGTTACCCTACAGAACACATAGTGATTACCTGAGTCTTGGCACATGGATGGACATTGTGCTGACATTATGCCACAACATTAATTCACAAGGCATTTCCTTGTGTGTACGAGCCAGTCCGATTGCAAATGACTGCTATTGCACAATGATTGTGCGATATCCAGTTTATGCAGCCTTGGTGCCCTCTTTAACTTAAAGCCAGTCGGCTTGCCCAAAATGAGATTCAGAGGATGCTTCCTAAGTGATTCTGATTGGAGCACCTCAGTTGGTGCTCATGGTTGGCCCAACACATTTTGGTGCCTGGAATTGACAAACCACAGCAGTTTGGGGCCTGAGGTCACCCTTGGCGAGTGAAACGAACCCATCGGGCTACCAGCATTCTTACAGTGCCTCAAGACTCTCCTTTTCCCCACTACAGTGACAATGAAGAGAAGCCCTTCACAAGCAGCCAGCCCTCTTTGAACGGCGACATCAAAGCCCTCGGAAGCGACGACAGCCTGGCGGACTACGGGGGAAGTGTGGACGTCCAGTTCAACGAGGACGGCTCCTTCATCGGCCAGTACAGCGGTCAGAAAAGCAAAGAAGGAGGTGGAAACGACAGCTCGGGCGCTACCAGCCCCACTAATGTGGCTGCAGCCCTGGAGTAAGAGGGGGCGTTTCCACAAAGTATGCCCCCCCAATCCGGGGGGAAGAGGATTTCCCTCTGGATTATTTGGGGGAGCAAAGACGTAAAAAAAACCCCAACCCCCAACAAGGGAAACGAAACAACTTCCTCATTCGAAAAATCATCTCCCTTAAACAGAAACGGTAAATGGGGTGGACTCACCCCTTTGTTTACTAATCAACCCCTCCTCCAAAAATCAGGGAGGGTCAGAAAATCAGGGGATCCCCCCCCCCAAAATTATCCACCCTACCCGAGAAAAGTCAATCTCTCATTTCCGCCCTTCCCCACCCCAAAAAAAGATGTCCTCAGCCAAAATATGTATGTGTGCGGCGAGGAAGGAGGAGCCACGATAGGGGCCAACGGGGCGGGGCTTACGTAAACGAAAGTGGTGGGGGCGTCGGTGGGGAGGGGCTCAGGGTTCAACGTTGCCAAAAGAACTGACGCTCCCTCCTCAAGCCCTGGAAATGTTTATTATTTGTAAATTGTCGGAGGGGAGGGGGTTCGGGTTAGCCGGTGGCGCAAAGTCACATCTTCGCTCCAACCCAGGAAAGGTTAGTAAGAGCCCGGAGATGTGGGATACGATCCCTGCCTTTGGGATAGAGTCTGCGGATGTCTCGTGGGTTAAGCGGAAGGATCAGGAGCCGCAGTTCAGAAGTCCTTCAGAAAGGAACCAGCTTACGTGAGACAGAAAGTCAAAGGGGCTGCGGATCATTCGATCACACGGGGCGCCCTCCTCTTCTTCCGGATTACGCCGACCGAGATCTCCTAACATCTCCAGCTGAACCTCGACCCCGCTTCCCCGATCTGCCAAGTCTCCTTCCCTTCGTCCCTTTTAAAATTCTTTGCTCTGTATTCAAACCATGCCTCGTCCCAGCTTTCTGGGAACAGTGGTTTTCAAACTATCTTTTTTTTTACAGTCAGGGAATCGTTTCCACGTTATCGTGTCCACCAAGGGACTCCTGTGTGTCTGCCACGGAACTTGTACGTTTGCAAAGGATTCTGGGACATATTCTAGAATTCGGGTCCTGCGGGTCATTGGTCGGCCAGCTTACCGGGCCTCATAGCGGCCCTGCAGGGACCGGGCATGCTCTGGAACCCCCTCGACATCCCCCCCCACTGTTAGTTATTCGTTGCAGGGGGGAGACAGATAACCCGGAACACAGTTTGAAAACCGCTGTCCGCACGACCTCCCTTTCTGGTGCTGAATTTCCCTCTCGGGGTTCCCCCCCTCTCTCTCTCCTTTTCTCCTTTTCGGGGTGCCACATTACTTCACATCTCTCTTTCTTACAATGACCAAAATCTAGGGTTCCCTCCACTGGGCCCGAACGCCACCATTTCACAAACATGCCACTCTTCCCCCCCCCATTCCTCACCCCACAGGAAGCTCCCCCAACCCCAAGAGACCCCCTCCCCGCTTCTTGAATGCATCTCACGCAGCTGCCTTGCGACACAGTCTGTCTTTCAATAGTGGCCTCTCGTTCACCGAATCGACCCCTCCCCTCCCGCCTCCACCCCGGTCTGGTATAATATTTTTTCCTCTCGTGCTTGTCGGGGATAAAATCAATCCTTGCTCTCCTTTTTTTGCATAAAAAAAGCTTCGAAAAATTTAAAAAAAAAATAAGTACGGATGTTTTGAGAACCCCCCCATCAAATAACTCCCCCCCCCCCTCAAAAAACCCCCCCCCCCCCGTGCGCGCCTTCTCCCTGGGTCTGTAAATATTTCAAACCCTTGTGCTCGAGTTTGTTTTAGGTGTCTTAGGACTGGTGTTTTGAAGTCTTCTGGTTGGTCTATTTAGGTGGCTTGGATTTTAAAAAAAAATAATAAGGAAAAAAACCCCACACATTTTAAAAGGTCCCCTACCCTCTTCCCCCTGTGATGCCATTTCCCGCTCCCTCGTTCCAAGCCTCCCTGCCCTGTGTATTCCCTTTTGTCAGGTCTGTTGCTATCTACCTTTCTCTCTCGATGGCT
>NW_015162065.1:46542-46684 GCF_001447785.1 Gekko japonicus
CAGGTTCAATCCCTGGCATCTCCAGCTAGAAGGATCAGGCAGGAGGTGATGAGAGAGACCTTGACCTGAGACCCTGGCTCAGTGGCAGAGCCTCTGCTTGCCATGCAGGAGGTCCCAGGTTCAATCCCCGGCATCTCCAGTT
>NW_015162065.1:47114-57342 GCF_001447785.1 Gekko japonicus
TTAAAAGGACCAACATAGCAGGTGATAAGAAGACCTTGACCTGAGACCCTGGCTCAGTGGCAGAGCCTCTGCTTGGCATGCAGAAGGTCCCAGGTTCAGTCCCCGGCATCTCCAGTTAAAAGGACCAGGCAGGAGGTGATGGGAAAGACCTTGACCTGAGATTCTGGCTCAGTGGAAGAAGAGAAGAAGAGAAGAGAAGAGATTGGATCTATACCCCGCCCTTCACTTGGAGTCTCAGAGCGGCTGACAAACTCCTTTCCCTTCCCCTCCCCACAACAGACACCCTGTGAGGTGGGTGGGGCTGAGAGAACTCTGACACAAACTGCTCTTTCAGGAACAGCTGTGCCAGAGCTTGTGACTGATCCAAGGTCACATCAGCAGGTGCAAGTGGAGAAGGGAATCAAACCTGGTTCTCCCAGATTAGAGTCTGCGCACTTAACCACGACACCAAACTGGCTCTCTGCTTGGCATGAAGAAGGTCCCAGGTTCAATCCCCAACATCTCAAGTTAAAAGATCTAGCAGTAGGTGATGTGAAAGACCTCAGCCTGAGACTTTGGAGAGCCGCTGGCATTCTGAGTAGACAATAGTGACTCTGATGGACCAACTGCTCTCCAGACGACAGAGATCAGTTCTCCTGCAGAAAATGGCTGGAGGGTGGACTCTGTGGCCTTAGACCCCGCTAAGGTCCCTCCTGAAACCCAGCCCTCCCCAGGCTCCACCCCCAGATCTCACACACGATCACATGAAACCACCTTACTCAGTAAATATGACAACAGTCTGAAAATCCTTGACGAAGAGTCTAGTATCTAGATACCAGTTGATGTCGTCCCCGTAACGAGACACGCTGTTGTTCAGAGGAAGTCCCAACGAAACGATACATCATTCCGGTGGACTTCGTTAACAACTATGAATTTAACATCCATGATGGTTTAAACTCACTACTTTGTACTTTTTTGATATATTTTGAATACTGGATAATATAGAGTGCCATATAGATTAGCGCACTATTTCAGTGTCCTTTGGGTCTGGTTATTTAGTTTATTGTGACCAGGGGTCATTTCCTGCGGGAGCGCACAGGAACTGAGCTCCGGCAGTAAGGAGCCCAGGGGGCGGGCACGTGCAACAAGCCCCACCCCCTGCTCCCAGCAGGCCTCAATCGGGCCCACGGGGAGCAAGGAGCAGCCAGGTAAGTTGCAGGGGCCCCCCCTTGGCCCGCCTTCAGGTACAAGCTCTCCCTCCTCTGTGAGGGCAGATCTGCATGTCCCCCCCCATAGCTAGCAATCCAAAACAGTCCAGTGGCACCTTTAAGACCAAGTTTTATTCAGGTACAAGCTCTCCCTCCTCCGTGAGGGCAGATCTGCACGTCCCCCCCCCAATAGCTAGCAATCCAAAACAGTCCAGTGGAGCCTGAGCCGGTGGGTGTTGCCTTCTGACACACTTCCGGTGATGTCAGGGGGTGTGGCATATGCAAATAAGTCATGCTAATGAGCTCCTGCACCTCTTTTTCTACGAAATGACCCCTGATTGTGACTGTCATCCATCCCTTGTATAACTACACAATATGCCAGGCACGGGTCAAGTCGTGGTTGTGGCAGTCAGACGTACGTTGGGGGAACTCACCTGAAAAAGCTCTCCTTTGCTTGGCGCCGCAGGGGAGAGGACCTCCCAGTTTGCCCCTTTGCTCAGTTTTCGCCAGTGTGGAGCCAGAGGAAAGGGGTGCAAAGTCACCACCCACTGTTTCTGCTGGTGAAAGTGCAGTGGGAGGGAAACTGGAAGCCCCTTCACTCCTTGGCAGCTCTCCTTTACAGCACTGAACAAACAAACGCTTTTTAAGGCGAGGTCCCCCAAAGCTGCGGTGGCTCAAGTGGTTAAGACGCTGAACTGCAGGCTGCGGAAGGTCGGTAGTTCAGCAGTTTGAGACCCGGGTGCCGCATGACGGAGTGAGCTCCCGTCTCTAGTTCCAGGTCCTGTCAGCCTAGCAGTTCGAAAGCAAGAAATTGCAAGTAGATAAATGGTACCACTTCGGTGGGAAGGGAACAGCGTTCCATGCGCCTTGGTGTTTAGTCATGCCGGCCACATGACCACGGAAACGTCTTTGGACAGCGCTGGCTCTTCGGCTTTAAAACGGAGGTGAGCGCCGCAACCCAAGAGTCGGACTCGACTGGCTTTCGAGCAAGGGAATCTTTACCTTTACCTTTTTACCCCCAATGTACATCTGTCTGCAGGTTTAGTCTCCCACCTGTGACTCGATGTGTCATGGAGTTTGGCCCTCAGACAGTTACCCTGGAGGGCCAACAACAGGGCACGGAGGCAATGCTCCCTCTAAGCTGTGAGCAAAAATTCTGTTTTGTGAGCGACTGGCATTAAAAGTTGTGAGCGAGCGATTTGGCTGCTGCATAAATTAGCTTGCTCCGGAGCCGTCCTTCGTGGGCTAAGACAAAAATGTGTGAGCCAGAAGCTAAAAAACTGTGAGCCTAGCTCACACTAACTCAGCTTAGAGGGAGCACTGCATAGAGGTGGGGGCCTTCCTGTGATGTGGGGCTTTCCCCATATTCTCATTTTCCTCCCTTGTAAATTCCTGTTTCTTTTTTGGGGGTGGTGTTTCTCTTCCACACATGTTTTGCTCCCACTTGCGGGGCGGGCGGGGTATAAATAAGATAAATAAATAAATAACTAGTGGTCAGTGCAGTATCACACAGGTTTATGTCCGGCATAAAAACCTGCAGTTAAAATCTGCAGGGAGATATTTCGGACGTAAACCTGTGTGATAGTAATCCTGAGAGGCAGAAATATTTATTTAGGCATGCCAATTTCTATCAGACTTAATGAATGACTATAATATACAAATGAAGTAGAATCAGAATAGAGTTGGCCACTTTGAGTCGTAAAGGTAAAGGTTTCCCTTGCTCGAAAGCCAGTCGAGTCCGACTCTAGGGTTGCGGTGCTCATCTCCGTTTCAAAGCCGAAGAGCCAGCGCTGTCCGAAGACGTTTCCGTGGTCATGTGGCCGGCATGACTAAACACCAAGGCGCACGGAACGCTGTTACCTTCCCACCGAAGTGGTCCCTATTTATCTACTTGCAATTTCTTGCTTTCGAACTGCTAGGTTGGCAGGAGCTGGGACTAGAGACGGGAGCTCACTCCGTCATGCGGCACACTCAGGTCTTGAACTGCTGAACTACCGACCTTCCACAGCCTGCAGTTCAGCGTCTTAACCACTTGAGCCACCGCAGCAACTTGGAGTAGATTATTTTATTTATTTATTTATAATTCGATTTATATCCCGCCCTCCCCTAAGGCTCAGGGCGGCTAACAATTGGGGCAAACACCATAAATTAAAACAATTAAAACAAGATAAAAACATAACAATAGTACAACAAAGTGCTGGTGCTCTGATGTTCCCAGTTCCAAGATGTGTTCCGGTAGGGTGGATCCAGACATATGACGTAAGTTCCAAAATGGCAGATAGCCAGTCTTCTTCCCAGGGCCCGCTTGCACCCTGATGGTATCTCTGCCCATTTTCGGCGACGGTGCATTGACAGGACAGTACCGTCTTGCAGGCCCTGCGGAACTGCGGAAGATGATCAAAGAACGTTAATTTTATTTTCTCGCTGTCAAAAAGCTCGCCATTAATCTGTAAGGTTTTGAAATGAATAAAAATTTAATTAAAATAAACCTGTGTGCTATCGAATCGACTGGAAGAGGGAGCGAAACACATGCGAAATGGCACCCACCCACCCCTTTCCGGTAGAAATAGGAATTTAGAAGCCAGGCTAATGAGAATGCATCAAAGCCTGTTGCCTCCTGGCACTGGGATTCACAGGCTGACTGCCTCTGAATGTGGAGGTTCCCCTCGGGGCCTGGGCCTTGCAGCTCCTGCTTCCCAGGGCTCAGCTGTCCCTTCGGAATTCTTTGGTATTAAAGGACATTCTTTTCTTCTACAAATGTTGATTATCAAGGAGGAGCGCCGAGAGGGGGACACTAGAATCCTTTCCCCCACCTGTTGTTTTCTCTTAGGGGAAGGGGAAAGGGTCGCTGGTTCCAAGTTGGATAATTCCTGGAGATCTGGAGGCTTGGAGCCTGGTGAGGATGGGGTTTGGGAAGGGGAGGGACCTCAGCAGGGTATAACACCATAGAGTCCCCCCTCCAAAGCAGCCATTTCCTCCAGGGGAGGAGGAGGAAGAAGATGAGATTTGGTTTATACCCCGCCCTTCACTCGGCGTCTCAGAGCAGCTCACAATCTCCTCTCCCTTCCTCTCCCCACCACAGACACCCCCTGTGAGGCAGGTGGGGCTGAGAGAACTGCTCTGGAGAGAACAGCTCTGAGAGAACGTGTGACTGACCCAAGGTCACACCAGCAGCTGCATGTGGAGAAGTGAAGACTCAAACCCGGTTCTCCCAGATTAGAGTCCGTGCTCTTAACCACGACACCAAACTGGCTCTGAACTGATCCCTGCGGTCTCTGGAGCTCAGTTGTAACTCCAGATCTCCAGGCCCTGCCTGGAGGTTGATGACCCTAGGAGGGAAGCTACCGTCAAGCTGATTCTACCCCAAGGGTGGAAAACCCCCAGGTGCCCACAATTCCCCCTGAATTTGGGGCTACAAGGAGCTCAGGGATGGCTTATTCTAGCGAGAAAATGGGGGTGGGAAGGGTTAAAGTCTCTCCTCTTTCTCCCCTCCCCTCCTCACAAGACTCCACAGCTTAGAGGGACCATTGTGTACAGGTATTCTGGAGGGAGGGGGTATTTCTCCTAACTTGCCAGGTTGGGCATTGCCAACTCCAGGGTGGGAAATTCCTGGAGATTAGGGGGTGGGGCCTGGAGACGGTGGGGGTCAGGGACTCGGCTGGATATCATGTGATAGAGCAGCAATTCCCAGCCTTTTTGGTACGGTGACCCACAAGCCCACATTTTCTTGGTATGGCGATCCAACTGGGACCAGCCCAAGGTTTTTAGACACCCTAGACAAACACTGTGACCTGGGCACCCATCTAGTCCAGCATCCCATTTTCGACAGAGGCCAACCAGATGGGTTTGAGAAACCAACAAACATTGCACAAGGGAAGACGCTTCCCGCACGGTGAACCCCAAGCAAGTAGAATTCCGACATAACAGGAAGAAGAGGAGATTGGATTTATACCCCCCTTCACTACCCAAAGGAGTCCCAGAGCGGCTCACAAACTCCTTTCCCTTCCCCTCCCCACAACAGACACCCTGTGAGGTAAAAGAAGAAGAGATTGGATTTATACCCCCCGCCCTTCACTCCCCAAAGAGTCTCAGAGCGGCTTACAAACTCCTTCCCCTTCCCCTCCCCACAACAGACACCCTCTGGGAGGTAAAAGAAGAAGAAGATGGGATTTATACCCCCGCCCTTCACTACCCAAAGGAGCCTCAGAGCGGCTCACAGACTCCTTTCCCTTCCCCTCCCCACGACAGACACCCTGTGAGGTAAAAGAAGAAGAAGAGGAGATGGGATTTATACCCCCGCCCTTCACTACCCAAAGGAGCCTCAGAGCGGCTCACAGACTCCTTTCCCTTCCCCTCCCCATGACAGACACCCTGTGAGGTAAAAGAAGAAGAAGAGACTGTATTCATACCCTGCCCTTCACTACCCAAAGGAGCCTCAGAGCGGCTCATAGACTCCTTTCCCTTCCCCTCCCCACAGCAGACACCCCGTGAGGTAAAAGAAGAAGAGGAGATTGGATTTATACCCTGCCCTTCACTACCCAAAGGAGTCTCAGAGCGGCTTACAGACTCCTTTCCCTTCCCCTCCCTACGACAGACACCCTGTGAGGTAAAAGAAGAAGAGGAGATTGGATTTATACCCCGCCCTTCACTACCCAAAGGAGTCTCAGAGCGGCTTACAAACTCCTTTCCCTTCCCCTCCCCACAACAGACACCCTGTGAGGTAAAAGAAGAAGAGGAGATTGGATTTATACCCTGCCCTTCACTACCCGAAGGAGTCTCAGAGCGGCTTACAAACTCCTTTCCCTTCCCCCTCACCACAACAGATACTCTGTGAGGTAGGCGGGGCTGAGAGAGCTCTTTTGAGGACTGCTCTTGAGAGAACAGCTCTGAGAGAACGTGTGACTGACCCAAGGTCACACCAGCAGCTGCATGTGGAGGAGTGGGGGAATCAAACCTGGTTCTCCCAGATTAGAGTCTGTGCTCCTAACCACTACACCAAACCGGCTCTCACATACACAGTCTTTGCATATGAGGATTCCAGTCGTTGACCACCCTGCCCTCCTCCATTACTCCCTCTAATCCCTCAGAAGGAGGAGGAGGAGGAGGAGGAGACTGGATTTATATCCCGCCCTTCACTCGGAGTCTCAGAGCCGCTTACAAACTCCCCTCCCTTCCCCTCCCCACCACAGACACCCTGTGAGGTCGGCGGGGCTGAGAGAGCTCTTGACAGAACTGCCCTTTCAAGGACAGCTCTGACAGAACTATGGCTTGCCCGAGGTCACGCCAGCAGCTGCGAGTGGAGGAGTGGGGGAATCAAACCCGGTTCCCCCAGATTAGAGTCCGCGCACTTAACCACCACACCAAACTGGCTCTAAAATTCTAAGAAACTCCCTCTAGTAACCCTCAGGACATGTTCTATTTGATCAACACGTATGTGCAGTGAAGAAAACAACACCCACCAATGCGCGACATGGAAGAGACTGTTCCCGGGGTCAGATCTTTGTTTCCATGATACAAAAGAGAGCGAGAGAAAGGGCGTGGGTGGCCATTAGGGAGTGGTGGCCCACGACCCACTCTTGAAGGCGTCGTGACCCACTTTTGGGTCCCGACTCACAGGCTAGTAAGCACTGCCTGACTACAGCACAGCTTCCAAAGCAGCCATTTTCTCTGGGGGACTCAGTTTCTAGTTGCTGTAGATTTTCTGGGCTGTCTGGCCGTGGTCTTGGCATTGTAGGACCTGACGTTTCGCCGGCAGCCGTGACTGGCATCCTCAGAGGTATAACGCAGGAAGATGGAGTACTCTCTGTGTCAAGGTGAGAAGCAAAATGGTCGGCAGGTAATTTATATCTACTCAGGAAGGTGGGGTAGGGCTGAGTCATTCTCTTGTAGGGGTTTTCCAGGCTGTGAACATGCTACTGGAGGAGCTTTCCTGAAGAGGTTCTTTTGCATATCCATATGCCAATCCATATGCAAAAGAACCTCCTCAGGAAAGCTCCTCCGTTAGCATGTTCACAGCCTGGGGAACTCCTACAAGAGAATGACTCAGCCCTACCCCACCTTCCTGAGCAGATATAAATTACCTGCCTACTGTTTTCATTCTCACACTGTCACAGAGAGTACTCCATCTTTCCGTGTTATACCTCTGAGGATGCCAGTCACGGCTGCCGGCGAAATGTCAGGAATTACAATGCCGAGACCACAGCCATACAACCCGGAAAATCTACAACAGCTAATGAACTCCGGCCGTGAAAGCCTTCGACAACATATTGGACTCAATCTCTCTCTCGCGGAGATCTGTTATCATTCGGGGGGATCTCCAAGCCCCACCTGGAGGTTGCTAGACCCACCTCCACAACTCTTCGAGGTTCCCAGGTGAGGCCAGCATGCACCTTTGCTAACTGGGAGGAGGAAACGCAGGCGACGGGCTGCCCGTAGTAATCAGGGTAATCGGTGGCGTAATCAAGTCCAACTTTAATTATAGATTCCCGTTTGCCCTTGATTAACTGGGGAGTCTGAGAGCTTGGAAGGGCGCCCAGAAATGTGGGCACCTTCCCTGTGCCACATCAGATGCCAAAGAAACGAAAAGGTGCCGTTTCCATCCGGGTTGCATCCAGCGCCATTCAAGGACGGATTGCTTAGCATCCTTTCTAGCAATAAGAAACACAGGCAGCTGAAACCTGAGGAGGAGGAGGAGATTGGATATATACCCTGCCCTTTACTTGGAGTTTCAGAGTGGCTTACAGCCTCCTTTCCCTCACCACAACAGACACCCTGTGAGGAAGGTGGGGCTGAGAGAGCTCTTTCGAGGACTGCTCTTGAGAGGACAGCTCTGACAGAACTTGTGACTGACCCAAGGTCACACCAGCAGCTGCATGTGGAGGAGTGCGGAATCAAACCCGGTTCTCCCAGATTAGAGTCTGCGCTCCTAACCACTGCAACCAAACTGGCTCTCCGCCAATTGAAGAAGAAGAAGAGATTGGATTTATGCCCTGCCCATCACTACCCAAAGGAGTCTCAGAGCGGCTGACAAACTCCTTTCCCCTCCCCACAACAAACACCCTGTGAGGTTGGTGGGGCTGAGAGAGCTCTGACAGAAACTGCTCTCTTTCAAGGACAGCTCTGACAGAACTATGGCTTGCCCAAGGTCATCCGGCAGCTGCGAGTGGAGGAGTGGGGAATCAAACCCAGTTCTCTCAAATAAGAGTCCGCGCACTGAACCACTACGCCAAACTGGCTCTCAAATCATCGCCAATTAGTATTGCCAGCTCTGGGTTGGGAAATACCTGGAGATTTGGGAGGTGGAGCCTGAGGAGGTCAGGGTTTGGGGAGGGGAAGCAGGGGTCTAATGCCATAGAGTCCACCCTCCAAAGCAGCCCTTTTCTCCAGGGAGACTGATTGTGATCATCTGGAGGTCAATGTACCTACAGGAGATTCCGGTTTTCCTGCAACGGACCAAGGCAGCTACTGCTGTGGAGTTATCCCTTAATAATCCCTTAATAATCAGAGCCAGTTTGGTGTGCTGGTTAAGTGCACGGACTCTAATCTGGCAGAACTGGGCTTGATTCCCCACTCCTCCACTTGCACCTGGCTGGATGACCTTGGGCAAGCCATAGTTCTGGTAAGAGCTGTTCTTGAAAAAGAGCTGTTTCTGTCAAGAGCTCTCTCAGCCCTACCTCCCTCACAGGGTGTCTGTTGTGGGGAGGGGAAGGGAAAAGGAGTCTGTAAGGCACTCTGAGACACCTCAGGGTATAAATCCAATCTCTTCTTCTTCTTCTTTTACCTCACAGGGTGTCAGTGAAGGGCGGGGTATGACTTACAACGCAGGCAGAATGAATGGTTCAGTCCTTTTGACCGAAGGGTCTCGGGGCCACACTTTCCATCAAAACAGCAACTTACGCTTTAGCTGCCCATGATGAGATGCAAAGGTAGGGAATATATTTTGGATGCTGGCAACGGCTCAGGAAGGGGAAAGGCAGCAGCCTCGATCCAGCGGCACACATGCACAACAGAGGACAGTTGTGAGGATACAACCCTAGTCAGGTGGCATCTATCCTAGGGTTGTCAGCCCCCCTCCCCGGTCCACTGTCAGGAGATGGGGAGAGGTTAGAGTGGCCAGCTCCAGGTTGGCAAACTCCTGGAGATTTGGGGATGGCGCCTGGGGAGGACGGGGACCTCAGTGGGGCACAAGGCCACAGAGTCCCCCCTCCAAAGCAGCCATTTCCTCCAGGGGAGACTGATCTCTGCAGTCTGGAGATGAGCTGGAATTCCGGGGGTCCCCAGGCCCCACCTGGAGGCTGGCATCCCTACCTATCACTACAGTTTACAGATTGCACACACCAGAAGACCACCCGAAACATGCACCCCCAGCATTCTCTGTGGCATCGGCAGAGATCCCAAAGTGCCCAGATTGTGTGAGCTGCAAAATGTTATGGGCCGCCCCTAAATAGCAACGGATCTCATTTTATTTACTTTTTAACATATGGCCTCCTGTTGTTTCCCATAATAGTACGGCTGCCATGCAATGTTCCCTCTAAGCTGTGGAGTCTTGTGAGCAAAAATTCTACCTTGTGAGATACCGGCATTAAAGCTGTGAGCGAGCGATTTGGCTACTAAGATCCCAAAGTGCCCAGATCGTGTGAGCTGCAAAATGTTGTGGGCTGCCCCTAAAAAGCAACGGGTCTCATTTTATTTACTTCTTAACATATGGCCTCCTGTTGCTTCCCATAATAGTACTGCTGCCATGCTAATATCTGGGTGCAGTGACCATGGTATCTGATGCTGTGCCTTGGAGATTCATGTTTCTTCCTTTGCAGCTCTGGGCGTTTGGGATAAAGAGGGGAAAACGATGGAGCAGATCACAAGAGTTGTGTAGTACTAGGCGTGGCCTGCAGGGGGCAGTTGGGTACTGCTCTTTTTTGCCAACTTAGGACCAGTTCTGAACGAAGAAGAAGAAGAAGAAGAAGAAGAAGAAGAAGAAGAAGAAGAAGAAGAAGAAGAAGAAGAAGAAGAAGAAGAAGAAGAAGAAGAAGAAGAAGAAGAAG
>NW_015162065.1:59817-65546 GCF_001447785.1 Gekko japonicus
CAGAAGCTAAGCAGGGTCGGTACTTGGATGGGAGACCACCAAGGAAGCCTCTGCAGAGGAAGGCCAGGGCAAAGTTTGGTGTAGTGGTTAGGAGCATGGACGCTAATCTGGGAGAACCAGGTTTGATTCCCCGCTCCTCCACATGCAGCTGCTGGTGTGACCTTGGGTCAGTCACATGTTCTCTCGGAGCTGTTCTCTCAAGAGCAGTTCTCTCAAAGCTCTCTCAGCCCCGCCTACCTCACAGGGTGTCTTTTGTGGGGAGGGGAAAGGAAAGGAGATTATAAATCACTCTGAGACTCCTTTGGGTAGTGAAGGGCTGGGTATAAATCCAATCTCCTCCTCCTCCTCCTCTTCTTCTTCTTCTTCCCACCTCTGTTTCTCACCAGCCAATTGCTGGGGTTGCCAGAAGTTGGAAGCTAAGCTGGGCTGGTACTTGAATGGGAGACCACCAAAGAAGGCTCTGCAGAAGGAGGCCATGGCAAACCAACTCTGCTTCTCACTTGCATGAAAACCCCTTGCTGGGGTTGCCAGAAGTTGGAAGCTAAGCTGGGCTGGTACTTGGATGGGAGGCCACCAAGGAAGGCTCTGCAGAGGAAGGCCATGGCAAACTGCCTCTGCTTCTTGCTTGCCTGGAAAACCCCTTGCTGCCGTGGCCAGAAGTTGGAAGCTAAGAAGGTTCAGTACTTAAGAACAGAAGAACATAAGAGAAGCCAATGTTGGATCAATGTTGGCAACATCCAGTCCAACACTCTGTCACACAGTGGCCAAAAATACCAGGGGCCCTCAGGAGGTCCAGCAGTGCCGCCGCCCCCCCCCCCAAGCACCAAGGATACAGAGCATCCCTTGCCCCAGACCGAGATTTCCTATCTATACCTTGTGACTAAGAGCCACTGATGGAACTTCTGTTCCAGATGCTTATCCAATTCCCTCTTGAAGCTGTCTTAGCTCAGGAAGGAGGGGCTCCAGAGCAAACTGATTTACGCCGTAGCCAAATCCCTCGCTCACAGCTTTCATGCCAGCAGCTCACAAAGTAGAATGTTTGCTCACGGGACTCCACAGGTCAGAGGGAACCTTTGAGATCGGTTGCCTTGGAGAAAATGGCATTGTACCCCTCTGACCTCCCTCCCCGGCAGGCCCGTAGCCAGGGGGCATTTAGATTTCTTAGGGGGCACTGGCTAATCAAATTAATCCGGGGGAGGCGGCCATGACACCCTGGGCTAGATGGGAAGTCAGGGGGCCTAGCCCCGAGGCGCCCCACTGTAGCTATGGGCCTGCTCCCCAGGCTTTTCTCCCAGGTCTCCAGAAATCTCCTCCCCAGAGTTGGCAACCCTAAGATGATGTCCGCATTGCATGTTTCAGGAGAGCCCCTTGGCCGTCCCCCTGGATCCAGCCTTCCCAGTCGTTTCTGCTCCTAACCTGCCCCCCCCCGCCTGTCTTAGGACTACGTTCAATAGGAGGAAGACTGAGGTTGGATGGGAAAGAATGGAGGGGGTGGGGGGGCGATGTTTCCTCTAAGCTGAGTCAGTGTGAGCTGGCTTACAGTCGTTTAGCCTCCGGCTCACACCTTTTCGGCCTTTTTGCCACAGAGTCCACCTTCCAAGGCATCCATCTTCTCCAGGGAGACGGACCTAAAATGTGATGCCAGGTACCAGAGATACAGATTTTATAAATGACACAGGCAAACCCAGTTAACGATATTATTTTTTACTCAAAATACGAACAGAAGAAGAAGAAGAAGAGATTATTTATACCCCGCCCTTCACTACCCGAAGGAGTCTCAGAGCGGCCTGCAAACTCCTTTCCCTTCCCCTCCCCACAACAGGCACCCTGTGAGGCAGGTGGGGCTGAGAGATCTCTGACAGAAACTGCTCTTTTTCGAGAACAGCTCTTATCAAAACTATGGCTTGCCCAAGGTCATCCAGCAGGTGCAAGTGGAGGAGTGGGGAATCAAACCCGGTTCTCCCAGATTAGAGTCCACGCACTTAACGACTACACCAAACAGAAGAAGAAGAAGATGAAGAAGAAGCGGAGGAGGAGGAGGAGGAGACTGGATTTGTACCCCGCCCTTCACTACCCAAAGGAGTCTCAGATCGCGAAAAGTACTGAGACTGACGCATCGTAAAGTGATTTTTCAGCTCATACTTTACTTAGTGATTTCAGAAAATAGGAGATACAGACGCTGGCCCACAGGCTGCTTATATTTCCATTTACAACCACACCCGTAACACACACCCACACCTGTGATAGGCTATATACAAGATTTACACTCTTATAGGCTCTCTGTAGAATCCCTACTCACCGGTTGGCAGGTTTTAGGATCCTAGGGCTCTATTGTCCCTGGGGACGAAGCTTCCCTAGTATGTTGGGCCACGTGGTGGCCTGAGCGTGTGCGTGGCTCAGCTAGTACACAACAGAGCGGCTTACAAACTCCTTTCCCTCCCCCTCCCCACAACAGACACCCTGTGGGGTCGGTGGGGCCAAGAGAGCTCTGAGAGAACTGCCATTGAGAGAAGATCTCTGAGAGAACTTGTAACTAACCAAGGTCACCCAGCAGCTGCATGTGGACGCATGGGACTATGTTCAATAGTAAGGAGACTGAGGTTGGATGGAAAAGGAATGGATGGGGTGAGGGAGGCAGCGTTCCCTCCAAGCTGAGTGAGTGTGAGCCAGCTCACTGTCTTTTAGCCTCCGGCTCACACATTTTTGTCTCGGCTCGGGAAGGAGGGCTCCAGAGCAAACTGATTGATGCGGCAGCCAAATCGCTTGCTTGCAACGTCAGTGCCAGTAGCTCACCAAGTAGAATTTTGGCTCACAAGACTCCACAACTTAGAGGGAGCGTTGGGAGGGTGTTTGTAGAGATTGACGGACTAAAGGGGGATTCCCAGATGGGGGGAAAAGGGAGGACCGATGAGGAGGAGGAGGAAATGTGAGGGTGGGAAGAGAGGGGGAGAGGGATATGTGGGTGCCGGATGGATCGCAATGCAGAGGGCTATTTTTGGGCAGGAACGCACAGGAACGGAGTTCCGGCTGACTCCCGAGTTGGCCACGCCCAGCAGGAACTCATTAGCATAACAGGCCACACCCAACAGCAGAAACTCATTAGGATTGGCTACATTGGGGGGGTGTGGCCTTGGCCTAACATGCAAAGGAGTTCCTGTTCCAAAAAAAGGCCCTGGGTTTGGACCACAAACAAGGTCAACAGAATAAGAAGGGAAAGGTGGGTGTGGCTGGATGACCACACTTCTGGCAACACAGGGGTGCGGCCTAATGTGCTAATGAGCTGTGCTGTCAGGGGTGTGGCCTAATAGGCTAATGAGTTTCTGCTGTTGGATGTGGCCTATTATGCTAATGAGTTCCTGCTGGGCTTTTTCTACAAAAAGAGCCCTGGACTGTTGGCGGGGAGGGGAGACCGAGATGAGGATGGGGGATAGTGGAAGCTGGAGAGGTCCCGGAATGACAACTGATCTCCAGACCACACCAATCCCTTATTGGTTTACTTAGCGGTTTATTGATTGATTGATTGATTGATGACTTCTTTTCTTTAAAAAGTTTATTCCACTTCTGGAGGAAAATGCCTGCTTTGGAAGGCGGCTCGCACGACCAGTTTGGTGTAGGGGTTAAGAGATCTAATCTGGGAGAACGGGGTTTGATGCCCCACTTCTCCACATGCAGCTGCTGGTGTGACCTTGGGTCAGCCAAAAGTTCTCTCAGAGCTGTTCTCTCGGGAGCACTTCTGCAAAGACCTCTCTCAGCCTCATCTCCCTCACAGGGTGTCTGTCACGGGGAGGGGAAGGAAAGGGAGATTGTCAGCCGCTCTGAGACACCTTTGGGTCACAAAGGAAGGGGCAGAAATCCAGTCTCTTCTTCTTCAGTCACAAGTCCTCTCAGAGCTATTCTCTCGGGAGCAGTTCTGCCAAGAGCTCTCTCAGCCCCGCCTGCCTCACAGGGTGTCTGTTGTGGGGAGGGGGAGGGGAAGGAGATTGTCAGCCGTTCTGAGACTCCTTTGGGGAGTGAAGGGCGGGGTATAAATCCAATCCTCCTTCTTCTTTTACCTCCCAGGGTGTCTGTCGTGGGGAGGGGGAGGGAAAGGAGACTGTCAGCCGCTCTGAGACTCCTTTGGGGAGTGAAGGGCGGGGCAGAAATCCAATCTCCTTCTTCTTCTTCTTTTACCTCACAGGGTGTCTGTCGTGGGGAGGGGGAGGGGAAGGAGATTGTCAGCCGTTCTGAGACTCCTTTGGGGAGTGAAGGGCGGGGTATAAATCCAATCCTCCTTCTTCTTTTACCTCACAGGGTGCCTGTCGTGGGGAGGGGAAGGGAAAGGAGTTTGTAAGCCGCTCTGAGACTCTGAGTAAAGGGGCGGGGTCTAAATCCAATCTCTTCTTCTTCTTCTTTTACCTCACAGGGTGTCTGTTGTGGGGAGGGGAAGGGAAAGGAGTTTGTAAAGCCGCTCTGAGACTCCTTTGGGGAGTGAAGGGCGGGGTCTAAATCCAATCTCTTCTTCTTCTTTTACCTCCCAGGGTGTCTGTCGTGGGGAGGGGGAGGGAAAGGAGACTGTCAGCCGCTCTGAGACTCCTTTGGGGAGTGAAGGGCGGGGCAGAAATCCAATCTCTTCTTTTTATTTTATTTATTCATTATTAATTTAATTCGTGCCCCGCCCTCCCCACGAGCGGGCTCAGGGCGGCTTACACAATTGGTCTATAAATGACCCTTCATTCACATAAAAAGAGTTTAAAATTCAATTACAATAAAACAAGAGTCTCATAAAGCGCTAGCGCTGAAACATTGGATACGTAAGATGGCATGCTGGGAAGCCCATACCGCCAGACAGTTGGCCACTCAATGATCTTCCTGAGCACGGTGGTAGAGGCCAGATGTTAAAACCACGGGCTGGCTCATTGGTAGCAGTGGGGGCGGCTCCTAGCTGAAACCCTGGCGGAAGAGCTCTGTCTCGCAGGCCCGGCGCACCAGTGAGGAGCCGCCACTTCTTCTTATACCCTCCTGAGGTCTCCCCGCCCACCCTCAACTCTCCAGGTTTTCTTCCCAAAAACTGGAGTTGGCATCCTGAATGGGGGGAGCCAGACTCGGGCGGGGTGTGTGTGTGTGGATCTTAGAAGAAAGGAAGACCCTATAAGGTTTTCAGCTCTGGGTTGGGAAAGACCTGGAGATTTTGGGAACGGAGCCTAGGGGAGGCGGGGTTTGGAGGAGGGGAGGGACATCCACAGGGTGCAAGGCCTCAGAGTCCCCCCTCCAAAGCAGCCATTTCCTCCAGGGGGACTGATCTCTGCAGTCTGGGGATGAGCCGGAATTCCGGGGGATCCCCAGGCCCCACCTGGAGGCTGGCATCCCTGGACCTCAGTGGGGCACTATAATGCCACAGAGTCCCCCCTCCAAAGCAGCCATTTCCTCCAGGGGAACTGAGCTCTGTAGTATGGGGATGAGCTGGAATTCCAGGGGATCCCCAGGCCCCACCTGGAGGCTGGCATCCCTGGACCTCAGTGGGGCACAAGGCCACAGAGTCCCCCCTCCAAAGCATCCCTTTTCTCCAGGGGGAACTGATCTCTGTAGTCTGGAGAGGAGCTGGAATTCCGGGGGATCCCCAGGCCCCACCTGGAGGCTGGCATCCCTGGACCTCAGTGGGGCGCAAGGCCACAGAGTCCCCCCTCCAAAGCAGCCATTTTCTCCAGGGGGACTGATCTCTGCAGTCTGGAGATGAGCTGGAATTCCGGGGG
>NW_015162065.1:66824-73791 GCF_001447785.1 Gekko japonicus
GAGAGAGAGAGAGAGAGATGGAAAGGGGGGGGCGGAATGGACAGGGGGAGCAGAGCAGCTGGGGGGGGCAAAATCCGGGGGAGCGGGTTGGGTCCCTATCAGACAGGTATTCCTCGACCCGGTCCCGCCCATTCATCCTGTCTCCCCCCCCGCCAACGCGCGCTTGTCTCCACCCGTTGATCTATGCCGTCCACCCCTCCGGGTCTTTCTCCATTCCAATCATGTGCCTCCATCCTACTGAGCCCCCCCTCGTCCCCCCCCATTCCCAGATCACAGGTACAAAGGCAGTTTCCCCACAAGCGAAACCTTTGAGCGCTTGTCTCCACCCGTTGATCTATGCCGTCCACCCCTCCGGGTCTTTCTCCATTCCAATCATGTGCCTCCATCCTACTGAGCCCCCCCTCGTCCCCCCCCATTCCCAGATCACAGGTACAAAGGCAGTTTCCCCACAAGCGAAACCTTTGGGGGCAGAAAGGTTGAAGGTGTCGGGATGATACCTTGGCAATAAAGGTGTACGGGCTCATGGAATTCTCTGTTACCGGGTCTGCAGGGTTTTCTCGGGCATATACCGGTCATGTATACCTATGTATGTGGTTGATGTGTGCTAGATGATATAACCCGTCAGGCTGTCAAGGTGTGCATATGGATGAACGGTTTGCCCTGTAGACACCGATACGTTTCCCAGTGCGTACTTTTCGCTGACAATTCAGACATCTGTGGGGATCGGCGGTGCGATTTCCTCTCTCTTTCTCTGGTCTCTTTGTAGTGTTCGCCGAGGGACGCACCGTGTGAAATTAGCAATACGGCTACTGTGCAATGTGTAACAACAATTGTCCCCACATGTGTGGGCTCTCTCTCTCTCTCTCTCTCTCTCTCGCTCTGTGTGTGCATTTACACTCTCGGTGTTGATTGTATCTTCCGGCACAAAGGCAGACAAAGCCTTGTTTTTTAAGAAATAGCGGCAATGCAAAGCATCTCTGCATCAGGTTATCCCCGCAGGGAAAAGCAAATAAGCATCAGGTTATAACCTTGCATGCACAATTATCTGACGTGCACCCAGGTCTGTTTGTTGACGACGTGTCACTGTGTACAGGCAGAGCAAAGGTATCCTTGCGTAGATCATGGAGACTCGAGCGCGTTTGCAGAGCAAAGGTATCCTTGCGTAGATCATGGAGACTCGAGCGCATTTGCATGCGCAGAAATCCTTCTGCGTGCTTTTCGCTAGTTGCGCTTGCTAGTTCTAAGATTGCCTCGCGTGTTCTTCTTCAGAGGTGCGCACGTAATTTGTGTCACTCGGAGACCGTTTCAGAGGGTCGGTCGGCAGCAGGGCGGCGAGATTCGAATCCAGTAGGACATTCGAGACCCACGAGATGAGCTTTGTCTGACAAAGGGAACTTTGACTCTCCAGAGCTCATACCTTGAGACTCTTGTGGGTCTCTTATGCGTACCTGGGCTTGAGTCAAACTGTTCTGCATCTTACATTTCAAAGTATGGTGCGTGCACAACAATGGTGTTCTCAGGTACATGCACAGTACAGTTCCTTGCTGCAGTGCTGAGCAGATGTTTGCCCTGATTGATCTCTAAAGTGGTCATTTTTCTTCCCAAAGGCTAGGCTGGGACAGGTCCTTGTATTCCAAGGACAGGATCGAGGTTTTGGGATGAGGGTATGTTCAGCCTTTGAAGTGCTTCAAAAGGTCGCGGGCCTGAATGCAAGAAGAGCCCTGCTGGATCAGTGCGGGCCTGAACACAAGAAGAGCCCTGCTAGATCAGACCAGTGGTCCATCTAGTCCAGTATCCTGCCTCACACAGGGGCCAGACGGTTCCACTGGAGGGCCAACAACAGGGGAGAGAGGCCGAGGCCTTCCCTTGAGGAGAACTTCAGAAGAGCCCTGCTGGATCAGCCCAGTGGGGGTCCATCTAGTCCAGCCTCCTGCCTCACACAGGGGCCAGCCAGTCCCTCTAAGGGCCAGCAACAGGGCAGAGAGGCTGAGGCCTTCATGAGAACATCAGAAGAGCCCTGCTGGATCAGCCCAGTGGGGGTCCATCTAGTCCAGCCTCCTGCCTCACACAGGGGCCAGCCAGTCCCTCTAAGGGCCAGCAACAGGGCAGAGAGGCTGAGGCCTTCATGAGAACATCAGAAGAGCCCTGCTGGATCAGCCCAGTGGGGGTCCATCTAGTCCAGCCTCCTGCCTCACACAGGGGCCAGCCAGTCCCTCTAAGGGCCAGCAACAGGGCAGAGAGGCTGAGGCCTTCATGAGAACATCAGAAGAGCCCTGCTGGATCAGCCCAGTGGGGGTCCATCTAGTCCAGCCTCCTGCCTCACACAGGGGCCAGCCAGTCCCTCTAAGGGCCAGCAACAGGGCAGAGAGGCTGAGGCCTTCATGAGAACATCAGAAGAGCCCTGCTGGATCAGCCCAGTGGGGGTCCATCTAGTCCAGCCTCCTGCCTCACACAGGGGCCAGCCAGTCCCTCTAAGGGCCAGCAACAGGGCACAGAGGCCTTCCCCTGGTGTTGCCCCCTGGCTCTGGGATTCAGACATTTAATGCCTCTGGATACAGAGGTTCCCTAGGCAACATTCTTCATGAATCTGTCCAGTCCCCGGGTAAAGCCATCCACGTTCACGGCCATCGCTAAATCTTCTGGCAGTGAATTGCACAATGTAATTACTCGCTGAGTAAAGAAGGACTTCCTTTTGTCCGCCCTGAATCTGCCCATTGACTTAACTGGGTGCCCCCGTGTTCTTTGCAGTATTGGAGAGGGAGAGAAAGTTCTCTCGATCCACCTTCTCTTCCACGTGCACAATGTAATGATGGCCTTTAGTGTGAGACTTGGATCTGAGAGACCCAGGTTTGAATCCCGAGTCATGGCCTGGAAGCTGGCTGGGTGAACTTGGGCCACTCACACCTGCTCAGCCTAACCTACCTCACAGGGTTGTTGTGAGGGTAAAATGGAGGAGAGGCGGACACCGTGAGCCACTTTGGGTTTCCACTGGGCAGAAGGGGAGGGTAAAAATGAAGGAAATAAATAAACGATTTGTCTTTTTCGGTAAGTGAAATGCCCAGAGGTGTCAAACTCATTTGTTACGAGGGCCAGATCTGACATAAATGTTATTTTGTCAGGCCGGGCCATGTCTGCCATAAAATGTAATGCCAGGTACCACCATTATAATACCACCATTAATATCCTGCCACCACCCAGGCTCTGACTTTAGCTGACTGGATACTTGTGAGCAGTGCTCCCTCTAAGCTGAGTCGGTGTGAGCTAGCTCACGGTTTTCTAGCCTCCGGCTCACACATTTTTGTCTTAGCTCAGGAAGGAGGGTTGCGGAGCAAACTGCTTTATGCAGCAGCCGAATCGCTCGCTCACAACATTCATGCCAGTAGCTCACAAAGGAGAATTTTTGCTCACAGGACTCCACAGCTTAGAGGGAGCATTGCTTGTGAACGCTGCTCATGTCCGCCATCGTAATATTAGCTGTACTCGCACTTTATATCTTGTTACGTTTACGATTATACTGTGTGATTTTTATGATTTTTCTTGTTTTAGTTGTTTTATACAGTCTTTGTAAACCACCGTGAGACTGCTTTGCAGAGAGGGCGGGATATAAGTCAAAATAACAACAACAACAGCAACAACAATAATAATAGATACGAACCCAATTAACGATATTATTTTTTACTCAAAATACAAAACAAAAGCAATTGATCTCTAGGAGTGAAAGCAACTGTTTTACTGGGGAATCCAGAAAAGCCCCCATAAATGTATTTAATTCCTTCCCTCACAGCAGTCGCTCACAGGCCAGATCTGAGCTCCGGATGGGCCGGTTTTGGCCCCCAGGCCGTATTTTGACACCCCTGCTTTAGCCGTTCCTCATAGAAAAAGTTTCTCCCACTCCCCCGTTTCCTCCGTTGCCCTCTTCTGTACTTTCCCCAGCTTTGCAGTATCTTTGTGTCGCTACACAGGCCAGAACATATTTCTGTCTTTGCCGGTTTTGTCTCATGTTGAGACAAGGCCTTCCTTTGAGCCAATTGCCACAGAATATCATTCCTTTGTTCAGGAGAAAAAGGTGTTATCCGTGTATCAGTGTTCCCTCTAAGCTGAGTGAGTGTGAGCTGGCTCACAGTTTTTTAGCCTCCGGCTCACACATTTTTGTCTCGACTCAGGGAGGAGGGCTCCGGAGCAAACTAATTTAGACACTCGCCAGGAGAGGGAGTCCCTTGGAATCTGCCAGATAAGACAGCTGAAGGAAGAACACTAAATCTAGCCAAGGATATGGCTCTGCGCAAATTTGTAGCTATGAGTTGATAGAGGTCTAGCTTAGAGCAGTGATGGTGAACCTTTTAGAGACCCGAGTGCCCAAACTGCGACCCAAAACCCACTTATTTATCGCAAAGTGCCAACACGGCAATTTAACCTGAATACTGAGGTTTTACTTTAGAAAGAACAACTCCTACATTAACTTAAGATGATCCAAACAAAGTAAGGAAAGCAATCCCAAATGCTTTCACTTACTTAAAATTATTTGGCAGAGAATTCAGCACTTTAATGACGGTCTGGGCCTGGCTGGGGCGATGGCACGCGTGCCCACAGAGAGGGCTCTGAGTGCCACCTCTGGCACCCGTGCCATAGGTTCCCCACCACTGGCTTAGAGGGAGCATTGCCTGGTGTCTCAGTTCCGTATGGCTTTAGCAGCTACAATCCACAAACAAGACTGACATTAAGCTGACCTTCCAAGTGACTGGACCGCCGCTGAAACCCTTCATTTGCCATCGGGGACGAGCGAAGAGCACCATCAAAGGTCAGGTGAAGAACTGGAGACGGCGCCTCTAATTGACTTATGACAGCCATGTCAGGTTTTCAAGGGAAGAGACATTCAGAGGCGGCTTGCCGGTGGCCTGCCTCTGCATAGCAACCCTGGGCTTCCCTGGTGGTCTCCCATCCAAGTTCTAACCAGGGCCAAGAGATGAACAGAGGCGGTTTGCCACGTAGCTACCCTGGACTTCCTTGGTGGTCTCCAGTGTTCCCTCTAAGCTGAGTTAGTGTGAGCTAGCTCACAGTGTTCTAGCCTCCGGCTCACAGATTCTCGTCTCGGCTCAGGGAGGATGGCTCCCGAGCAGGCTAACGGATGCAGCAGCTTAAAGTAGAGGGTAACAGCCGAAAAGTGCTTCAGAAAAAGTTCCCAATAAAGGAAAACTGTGTCCTGACTGCGCTCAATGAATGTTTAAATAGTAAAGTGAACAGAATACAAAAACGATTCGTGAAATACAAAATACATAAGATGAGTACAAAATGAATACAGGTATTCGATACCTTCTTCTGAACAGATGAAGGAAAATGAAGAACGTGTGACGTCTCTGGTCAGTTTTTCAACTGGTAAAGGTAAAGGTCTCCCTTGCCCGAAAGCCAGTCGAATCCGACTCTAGGGTTGCGGTGCTCATCTCCGTTTCCAAGCCGAAGAGCCAGCGCTGTCCGAAGACGTTTCCACGGTCTTCGGTTAGAACGGATAAAAGGAAGTACTTCTTCACCCAAAGAGTGATTAACACTTGGAATTCACTGCCACAGGAAGTGGTGGCGGCTACAAGCATGGACGGCTTCAAAAGGGAACTGGATAAGCATATGGAGCAGAGGTCCATCAGTGGCTATTAGCCACAAGGTATAGATAGGGACTCTGGGGCAGGTGATGCTCTGTCATCTTGGTGCTTGGGGGGAGGGAGCATTGGCACTGGTCTCCCATTCAAATACTGACTGGGGTCCACCCTGCTTAGCTTCCGAGATCTGACAAGACCAGCCTAGCGTGGGCCATCCAGGTGAGGAAACAAAAGCCTGCTGTTCTTTGACAAGATGTCGAGCGAACGTGTCTTCAGTGCTCCCTCTAAGCTGAGTCAGTGTGCGCTAGCTCACAGTTCTCGAGCTTCCGGCTCACACATTTCTGTCTTCACTCAGGAAGGATGGCTCCAGAGCAGTGTTCTCTCTAAGCTGAGTCAGTGTGTGCTAGCTCACAGTTCTCGAGCTTCCGGCTCACACATTTCTGTCTTCACTCAGGAAGGAGGGCTCCAGAGCAGTGTTCCCTCTAAGCTGAGTCAGTGTGCGCTAGCTCACAGTTCTCGAGCTTCCGGCTCACACATTTCTGTCTTCACTCAGGAAGGAGGGCTCCAGAGCAGTGTTCCCTCTAAGCTGAGTCAGTGTGCGCTAGCTCACAGTTCTCGAGCTTCCGGCTCACACATTTCTGTCTTCACTCAGGAAGGAGGGCTCCAGAGCAGTGTTCCCTCTAAGCTGAGTCAGTGTGAGCTAGCTCAAGTTTTCAATCCTCCGGCTCACACATTTTTGTCTTCGCTCAGGAAGGAGGGCTCCAGAGCAAACTCATTCATGCAGCAGCCAAATGGCTCACTCACGACTTGAATGCCGGCAGCTCACAAAGTAGAATTTTTGCTCACAAGACTCCAGAGGTTACAGGGAGCATTGCTTGTTCTCCCCTTTTCTCCTACAAATCTTTGATTTGCGAGTCTGTACACAAGGGCTGTCTTGATTTTTGGGGATACTTCAGGGGTGGGGTAGGGGGGTTCATTCTAGCCACTAATATGGAGAACCACAGTAGGAGGGATTGGGTTGGTGGTAAATCTATGTATCTAATTCCCAACATGTCCCCTCCGTGCGGATACCTAAATCCGCACTTGGGGGGCAGGGAGATTTTCCTGCACGTTTGGGGCAATCCCCAGATGTGCAGAAAAATCTAAAAACTGTAAAAAAATATAAAGGGGATATTTAAATCCCCCCAAAAGTAAAAGAGCGTTCCCTGCGCAGGTGCAGGGAACACTCTGAGAATGGCTTCGCCACCACCAGGGAGAGGGAGAAGGCTTGGCCGGCTGGCCCTTGCCACCGCCCGGGGGGGGGGGGGAAAGTTTGGCAGGCCGAACTCAGGCCTTGCCGCTGCCATTCCTAGGGGGAGGGAGAAGGTTTGGCAGGATGG
>NW_015162065.1:73937-74306 GCF_001447785.1 Gekko japonicus
GGAGCTTCCCCCCCCCCCCCCCCCGTGAGTATCACGGGTCCCCCTTCTTGTACTTGCTCTATTTTGGAAGGGTACAGAGGGGCTTTATAAATATTAATTAATCGAGTTGTGCAAGGGAGAAAGGCAGCTAATAAATGTTGTAATTAATTAATTAACTAACTAATGAATTGTTTTAAACGTTCATTAGCCACTTGTCTCCCTTGCGGAACCCAAGGCGCCTGAGGATATACCGTATTTTTTGGACCATAAGACGCACTTTTTCTTCCAAAAAAAGTGAGGGGGAAAGTGTGTGCGTCTTATGGACCGAATACTGAGCCCCAGGGTTCAGAATATTTTTTCCCCTGTTTTCCTCCTCTAAAAACTAGGTGC
>NW_015162065.1:74401-87071 GCF_001447785.1 Gekko japonicus
ACAGGGGTGTCCGAGGAAGTGAGCCGTGACTCAGAAAAGCTCCTCCCCAGCCACCAATTTTGTTAGTCTTTCAGGTGCTCCTGGACTCTTGCTCTTTGGTATCTGAAGAAGTGAGCCGTGACTCACGAAAGCTCCTCCCCTGCCAGAAATTTTCTTGGTCTTTAAGGTGCTAACTGGACTCTTCCTCTTTGGTGTCTGCAGGGCTCTTTTTGTAGAAAAAGCCCAGCAGGAACTCATTAGCATAATAGGCCACACCCAACAGCAGGAACTCATTAGCATATTGGGCCACACCCCTGGCAGCACAGGTCATTACCACATTAGGCCACACCCCCATGTTACCAGAAGTGTGGTTACCCAGCCACACCCACCTTTTGCTTCTTATTCTGTTTACCTTGTTTGTTGTCAAAACCCAGGACTTTTTTTGTAGCAGGAACTCCTTTGCATGTTAGGCCACACACCCCTAATGTCGCCAATCCTAATGAGTTTCTGCTGTTGGGTGTGGCCTATTATGCTAATGAGTTCCTGCTGGGCGTGACCAACTTGGGAGCCAGCCCGAACTCCGTTCCTGTGCGTTCCTGCCCAAGAATAGCCCTGGGTGTCTGAAGGAGTGAGCCGTGACTCAGGAAACCTCCTCCCCTGCCACCAATTTTGTTAGTCTTTCAGGGGCTAACTGGACTCTTGCTCTTTGGTATCTGAAGAAATGAGCCGTGACTCACGAAAGCTCCTCCCCTGCCACCAATTTTGTTGGTCTTTTAAGGCGCTGCTGGACTCTTGCTCTTTTCTACTGTAGAAAAACACGGTAAAAAGAACAATGTTAACAAGTCATAATTCAAAAACTCCAATTAGGACTGCCAAGGGAAAAAAAACCCAGATCAGTCAAAAGGTGTCCTAAATACCATCTTCAAGCTGCTTCCTGAAGATGGAATGCAAGGGGGCCAGGCGCACTTCCCCAGGACGGTTGTTCTGTAATTGTGGGATTGCCACCGAAAAGGCCCTGTATTGTGTGGCCACCAAACGAGCCCCTCTGATTGGTGGGACCCTCAGGAGGGCCTCTCCCTCTGATCTTAATTCCTGGGCTGGAGTGGGCAGGATCATATGGGTCCTTCAGATACCCCAGTCCCAAGCCACTGATCTTGCTTTGTACTCCATTTGGTAGCTCTGTGACACCTACATGTGGGGTGTCAAACTCATGAGAGAGCAAGTTTGGTGTAGTGGTTAAGTGCGCGGAGTCTAATCTGGGAGAATCAGGTTTGATTCCCCACTCCTCCACTTGTACCTGCTGGATGACCTTGGCCGAGCCATAGTTCTGTCACAGCTGTTCTTGAAAAAGAGCCGTTGCTGTCAGAGTTCTCTCAGCCCCACCTACCTCACAGGGTGTTTGTTGTGGGGAGGGGGAGGGGAAAGGAGTTTGTGAGCTGCCCTGAGACTCCTTTGGGTAGTGAAGGGCGGGGTATAAATCCAGTCTCTTCTTCTTCTTTACGTCCCAGGGTGTCTGTGGTGGGGAGGGGAAGGGAAGGGGAGTTTGTGAGCCGCTCTGAGACTCCTTTGGGTCGTGAAGGGCGGGGTATAAATCCAATCTCCTCTTTTTCTTCTTTTACTTCACAGGGTGTCTGTTCTGGGGAGGGGAAGGGAAAGGAGTTTGTGAGCCGCTCTGAGGCTCCTTTGGGTAGTGAAGGGCGGGGTATAAATCCTATCTCTTCTTCTTCTTTTACCTCACAGGGTGTCTGTTGTGGGGAGGGGAAGGAAAAGGAGATTATAAGGCGCTCTGAGACTCCTTTGGGTCGCGAAGGGTGGGGTATAAATCCAATCTCCTCTTCTTCTTCTTTTACCTCACAGGGTGTCTGTAGACAGTTGTGGGGAGGGGGAGGGAAAGGAGTTTGTGAGCCACTCTGAGGTTCCTTTGGTTAGTGAAGGGCGGGGTATAAATCCAATCTCTTCTTCTTCTTTTACCTCACAGTGTGTCTGTCGTGGGGAGGGGAAGGGAAAGGAGTTTGTCAGCCGCTCTGAGATTCCCTTGGGTAGTGAAGGGCAGGGTATAAATCCAATCTCCTCCTCCTCTTCTTCTTCTTCTTCATTATGAGGGCCGGATCTGAAATAAATGTCACTTTGTTGGGCCAGGCCTTGTATGCCATAAAATGTAACGCCAAGTACCAGAGGTATAAACCTTATAAAGGGAACAGACAAACCCACTAAACGATATCATTATTTACTCAAAATACAAACAAAGCAATTGATTTTTAGCAGTGAAAGCAATTGATTTACTAGGGAACCCACAAAAGCCCCAATAAATGTATTTCATCATATATGCAAGGCTAGATCCCCCCCCCCGCCGCCGAGGGGTACCTTAAAAGGGGGGGAGTACCTTACAGTCCCCTCCCTACTTGCAAGGCTCCCTCTAAGCTGTGGAGTCTTGTGAGCAAAAATTCTACTTTGTGAGAAACTGGCATTCAAGTTGTGATTGGGCGATTAATCTGCTCTGGAGCCCTCCTTCCTGAGCACAGACAAAAATGTGTGAGCCAGAGGCTAGAAAACTGTGAGCTAGCCCACACTCACTCAGCTTAGGGGGAAGACTGCCCACGAGTTGTTTGCAGGCCTGATGTTTGACGCCCCTGATCTACATTATCAGTAACCTGGAGTCTGTTCTCTCTTAGCTTATTTATAACCCTGTAGAGCCAGTTTGGCATAGTGATTAGGAGCACAGACTCTAATCTGGGAGAACCGGGTTCCCCACTCCTCCTCCACATGCAGCTGCTGGTGTGACCTTGGGTCAGTCACAAGTTCTCTCGGAGCTGTTCTCTCACAAGCAGTTCTCGAAAGAGCTCTCTCAGCCCCACCTACCTCAGAGAGTGTCTGTTGTGGGGAGGGGAGGGGAAAGGAGACTGTAAGCCGCTCTGAGACGCCTTCGTGTAGTAAAGGGCGGGGTATAAATCCAATCTCCTCCTCCTCCTCCTCCCTTCCAACTCTATGATTCGATCGCCAGGTATTTCCCAACCCGGAGTTGGCAACCCTCTCCCCTAAGGAGGGGTGCTTTTTGACTCGAAAGCTTAAACCTTGAAAATTTTGTTGGTCCGTAAGGTCCTACTGGACTCCAGTCGGGTTCTTTTAGCAAGATCCTTTCTGATGTTCCCACGTTAACCTCCAAGGAGAATTTTTCGAGATCTTGCAACCGCGTTCAGAGACTCCCCTCTGGAAAGATTCCGAATTCTGCCGCAACGACGGCTTGCAGGATGAGTCACGGCGTCTCGTTCCGCCAAAGCGGGAATGTGTCTTGGAGTCCAAATCGACTTGGCTTCATGCGCTGGTGTTTGTTTGCACATCGGAGGGGAAGAAAAGGGGAAACCGAGACTCAAAGATTGCTGACAGGATAGATTTCGCCCTCGTTAAACAAGCAAAATGACAGTCGGTTGACGAAGGCGGCTCCGTTTTCATTCCCGGCTTTTTGAGCAGAGACGACGAACGGCGAGATTCGAGGGGATTCATATGGAATGGAACGGCAATGAACATTAGCATTCAATGGAGAATTAGGAACGCCCTCATCCTGGGCTGCTTTGAGGGTTGCCACGCTCCAGGTGGGGCTGGAGATCTCCTGGGATGGCAACTGCCCTTCAGACAACAGAGATCAGTTCCCCTGGAGAAAATGGCCGCTTGGGAAGGTGGTCTCTAGGGCATTATAAGCCACTGAAGTCCCTCACTGTCTTCAAGCTCCACCCCCCAAATCTCCAGGTATTTCCTCACCTGGATCTGGCAGCCCTGGATCTAGCGAGCTACAGTCACTAGAACAGGTTCAAGCCCAGCAGTACCTTGAAAAGGTAAAGGTTTCCCTCGCTCGAAAGCCAGTCGAATCCGACTCTAGGGGGCGGGGTGCTCATCTCCGTTTCCAAGCCGCAGAGCCAGCGCTGTCCGAAGACTTCTCCGTGGTCTTGTGGCCGGCATGACTCGACGCCGAGGCGCACGGAACGCTGTGACCTTCCCACCAAAGCGGTACCTATTTATCCACTCGCAATTTCTTGCTTTCGAACTGCTAGGTTGGCAGGAGCTGGAACTAAAGATGGGAGCTCACTCCGTCATGCGGCACACTCGGGTCTCGAATGGCCGAACTACCGACCTTCCATTGGACTAGATGACCTCTTCACCTCTGATCCACCGTGGCCCTAGCAGCCCCTTTGAGGACCAGCACGTTTTCCGGGGTAGGAGCGTTTGGGAGTCACACCCCCTTCGTCAGATACCTCCTTGATTCTCGAAAAATCATTTCCCAAAAATCTCATTGGTCTCCAATCTCGAATTTAGTTCTACGGTGGACCAACACGACTTTGGGGTCAGGAAGCGATTTTTTTCTCCACCCTAGTTTGGCCGGGGATCTTGGAGGTTGTTTTGCCCTCTTATGGGCATAGAACAGTAGTCACTGGGGGGAGAGGTACTGGCGAATTTCCTGCATTGTGCAGGGGGTTGGACTAGATGACCCTGGAGGTCCCTTCTAACTCTACGATTCTAGCCTCTGAAACCGCTTCGGTCATTAGGAGATTTGTAGGTGCGCTTTGCCTGGAGTAGAAATAGACAACTGACCTCCTGTTTCTCGCAGGCGTGGGATTTAATTTGGACACGCTCAGAAATATCCAGAGGACGCCGGTTAATGCATTGAAGGCTGTATCGAAGAGCTGTGTTGTGACGGCGCTATAGTGATGATGAGGGATTTCTAATTTCAGTTGTTTCTGCAAAGCGGACACCTGAAGACGCCTCATACAAGAAGAAGAAGAAGAAGAAGAAGAAGAAGAAGAAGAAGAAGAAGAAGAAGAAGAAGAAGAAGAAGAAGAAGAAGAAGAAGAAGAAGAAGAAGAAGAAGAAGAAGAGAGATTGGATGTATAACCCACCCTTCACTACCCAAAGGGAGTCTCAGAGCGGCTTACAAACTCCTTTCCCTTCTCCTCCCCACAACAGACACCCTGTGAGGGAGGTGGGGCTGAGAGAGCTCTGACAGAAACTGCTCTTTTTCAAGGACAGCTCTCATCAGAACTACGGCTTGCCCAAGGTCATCCAGCCAGGTGCAAGTGGAGGAGTGGGGAATCCAACCCAGTTCTCCCAGATTAGAGTCCACACACTTACCCACTACACCAAACTGTCTGCCTCCAGGTTGGGAAATACGTGGAGATTTTGGGGGTAGAGTTTGAGGAGGGCAGGCTTTGGGGTGCGGGGGACTTCCATGGGGGCTGGGGGGATAATGCCATCAGGTCCCGCTTCCAAACGGTTTCCCCTCGGTGTTTTTCTGATGCTTTTTTTGTTTTTTCCCGAAAAATTGGAAACATTGAAAAAAGAAAAGAAAATAAATTGATTATGGAACGTTTTATTTTAACATGATGAATAAAATATTTTAGGACAAGGTGTTCAAATATTTTCCAAATCATATCTAAAAAATACATATGATATCAGCTTGATCTAATTTCTCTGCACTGCGGACAAGCAAGTCCTAGGTTACAAACTGAACTCTCCAATGCAAAAACAAGATGCATTTCTTCCTTTAGGAGGTGCTATTGTCACAAGAAAAGAAAAAGCTTTCAGTTTTGTTCTTGCATGTGGGTGGGTATTCTGTTTGTAATAATTGTTTGGATGCACTATATTTTTAATAGGCTAGTTGTGATAATTTCATGCCAAGTAAAAATGTCCATAGTCATATTTTACGTTCCTAAAGTAACAGAATGACTTTCAATCTGGAAAAGAAAAAAGAAGTGCTAATGTAGCATTTTTTTTCAATTTTTCCGAAAATTTCCATTTTCCCCCAACCCCCCCCCAAAAAAACGGGTTTTTTCCCGAGCTTAAAAATCTCCGGAAATTTTACATCTCTACTCCAGGCGAATTGATTTCTGTCGCCTGGAGATCGGTTGGAATCCCAGGAGATCTCCAGCCACTGACTGGAGGTTAAATCAACAAGGAACCCAAACAAACTGGTACTTACACTGCATGTCAATAAAAAACCCCAACACAACTGTGTATAATAGTGTAGAAAATATCCTCCGTTGAATCAAGAATGCGCAGTCCCACTGCGTAGTGGTTATATGTTAATGCCGGCACAAAGACATCAATTTCATATGTCCATTTCAGGTACAAACACCATTATCCATAGACATCAAAATGAAACTTTGAGATATATGGATAATGGTGTTTGTACCTGCTAGGGACATACGAAATTGATGTCTTTCTGCCTGCATTAACATATAACCACTACGCAGTGGGATTGCGCGTTCTTGATTCAACGGAGGTTATTTTCTACACTATTATACACAGTTGTGTTTGGTTTTTTGACCGCCTGGAGGTTGGCTGTCCGAGAATCCACCTTCCAAAGCAGCCATTTCCTCCAGGGGAACTGATCCCTGTCGCCTGGAGAGCGAATGCAAATCAGTGTTCCCTCTAAGCTGAGTTAGTGTGAGCTAGGTCACAGTTGTGTAGCCTCCGGCTCACACCCTTTTTTATTTTTAATTTTTATTAATTAATACATATTGTTGCAATATCCGTAATAACATTTTCACCTTTTGCCTTTACAATAATATAACAAAATTAAATGAAATACATTGCATTACTTTATATACTTCAAAGCTTATATTAACAGTATAACTGTATACCAAAGAATGGATTCTAAGTGATAAGTTACAACCTCTTTAATGATATAATAGACAACACGATATAAATCGATACTATCTAAGATTGTGAATCAATAATATTTTTTATGAGAGAAGAGAAAACATTTGAGAAGTTGAAGAAGAAAGAAGAATATAATAACTAGATTTTATGAGATTTGAGAACTATTGGTGTTATATCCATTTGTGGTATTGAGACCAATCGGGCGAGATGAATTGTTTGAGAGACAAGTAATTTATCATTTTTCTGTAAAGTTGGTTTCTGTAGGGTTCTGCGATAAGTAGTTTAGTTTGTTGGTGACCACATCCATTAAATAGTGACTCCAAAGTTTTTTGTCATCGTTCAGGAAGGAGGGCTCCAGAGCAAACCAATGTGTGCAGCAGCCCAATCGCTTGCTCACAACATGAATGCCAGGAGCTCACAAAGTGGAATTTTTGCTCACGAAACTCCAGAGCTTAGAGGGAGCATTGGCTGCAATCCCAGGAAATCTCCAGCCACCCCCTGGAGGTTACAAAATAAAGAGCAAATCATGGAAATAAACTACCAAAACAACAACGACAACAACTCATGCCATGAAAGCTGAGGTAAAGGTAAAGGTTTCCCTGGCTCAAAAGCCAGTCGCATCTGACTCTAGGGGGCGGTGCTCATCTCCGTTTCCAAGCCGAAGAGCCAGCACTGTCCGAAGACGTTTCCGTGGTCATGTGGCCGGCATGACTAGATGCCAAGGTGCACAGAATGCTGTTACCTTCCCACCGCAGTGGTACCTATTTATCTACTTGCAGTTTCTTGCTTTCGAACTGCTAGGTTGGCAGGAGCTGGGGCCAGAGACGGGAGCTCACTCTGTCATGCAGCACTCAGGTCTCAAACGGCCGAACTACTGATCTTCCCTCCTGTCTTCCGTCGTGCTCCGGAGTTTGCTGAATTTCATGTTTGTTGCGTCGATAACACAGTCTATCCATCTCATCCTTTGCCGTCCCGTTCTTCTTTGACCTTCAGTCTTTCCCAGCATCAGGGTCTTCTTCTCCAGAAGAAGAAGAATAGATTGGATTTATACCCCGCCCATCACTACCCAAAGGTGTCTCAGAGTGGCTTACAAACCCCTTTCCCTTCCCCTCCCCACAACAGGCACCCTGTGAGGTAGGTGGGGCTGAGAGAGCTCTGACAGAAACTGCTCTTTTTCAAGGACCGCTCTTATCAGAACTATGGCTTGCCCAAGATCATCTAGCAGCTGTGAGTGGAGGAGTGGGGAATCAAACCCAGTTCTCCCAGATTAGGGTCCGCGCACTTAACCATGACACCAAACTGGCTCCAGTGAGTGCTCCCTTCTCATGTGGTGGCCAATGTATTTGAGCTTCAGCTTCAGTATCTGGCCTTCCAGGGAACAGTCCGGGTTGATTTCTTTCAGGATTGACTGCTTTCATAGAATCATAGAATGTTAGAGTTGGAAGGGTCCTTGCAGGTCATCTAGTCCAACCCCCTGCACTCTGCAAGAGCACAGCCGAAAGAGAGCCCTACAACATACCCGAAAGATGGTTGTCCAGCCTCCGCTTGAAAACGTCCGGCGAGGGAGCATCCACTACCTCCCGAGGCAGTCTTTTCCACTGATTTGATCTCCCTGCAGTCCAAGGGACTCTCAAGAGTCTTCTCCAGCAACATAATTTGAGCGCATCTATTCTTCGGCGCTCAGCCTTCCTTATGGTCCAACTCTCGCAGCCATACATCACTACTCGGATGTGACTGCATAACCCTTAATGATCAAATAGACACAAAAGTCACACCTGGAGGTTGGCTGTCCGAGAATCCACCCTCCAAAGCAGCCATTTTCCTTCAGGGGAACTGATCTGTGTCTCTTGGAGATCCGTTGTAATCCCAGGGGATCTCCACCCACCACCTGGCGTCTGACAACGTGTGATCCCCAACACACCCTTTTCGGGAGTCAGTGGGGAATCCCCTGCTCCCGTCTCACCAGTGGAAAGTTTGGTTGGATCCAGTCCTTTGCCTGGGCGCGGGAGAGACCAGTGCTCCCTCTCAGCTGTGGAGTCTTGTGAGCAAAAATTAGACTCTGTGAGCGACTGGCATTCAAGTTGTGAGCGAGCCATCCGGCGACTGCAGACGTTAGTTTGCTCTGGAGCCGTCCTTCCGGAGCCAAGACAGAAATGTGCGAGCCGGAGGCTTAAAAACTGTGAGCTAGCTCACACTAACTCAGCTTAGAGGAAACACTGACTGGCATTCAAGTTGTGAGTGAGCCATCCAGCGACTCCATAAGTTAGTTTGCTCTGGAGCCGTCCTTCCGGAGCCAAGACAGAAATGTGCGAGCCGGAGGCTTAAAAACTGTGAGCTAGCTCACACTGACTCAGCTTAGAGGGAGCAGTGGGAGAGACGGCCCTTTCCTTTCTTCTAGATGAGGAGTAGTGAGTTTCCTGTCGCAAAGACTCGCTGGGCTCAGGCATGTGAGGAAAGGGAAATCCCGCCTTCTCGAGCCGCAGCCCAACCGGGACAGTCCCTGGTCCTCCTCGATCAAACCCCACGCGAGGATGGAGAGGAGGGCGGGTCTTTATGCCTCCGTTTGTCATTGGTCGATGATAACCAGATGATGCTTCTGACCTGAGTGGCCAGGGTCATCTGATTTTATCAGGTTTCGTAAGTTAAGAAGAGGCAGCCTCGGTTAGGACTTGGCTGAGAGACCACCAAGGGAGTCCGGGGTTGCTGCGCAGAGGCAGGCGATGGCCAACCACCTCTGAACATCTCTGGACTTGACCTGGACGGCCCAGGCTATCATCAGATCTTGGAAGCTAAGAAGGGTTGGCCCTGGTTAGGAGACTACCAAGGAGGTCCAGGGTCGTTACGCAGAGGCAGGCCATGGCAAACCACCTCTGCTTGTTTTTCCCCGTGACCTGAATGGCCCAGGCTAGCCTGATCTTATCAGATTTGGGAACCTAAGCAGGCTCGGCCCTGGTTAGTACTTGGAGGGAGATTACCAAGGAAGTCCAGGGTTGCTGTGCAGAGGCAGGCAAGGGCAAACCGCCTCTGAACGTATCTGGACTTGACCTGGGTGGCCCAGGCTAGCCTGGTCTCATCAGATCTTGGAAGCTAAGCCGGGTCGTTCCTGGCTAGTAGTTGGATGGAAGACCACAGAGGAAGGACCGGGTTGCTACGCAGAGGCAGGCAATGGCAAAACCATCTCTATTCGCCTGCTGTCTTGACCTGGATGGCCCAGGCTAGCCTGGTCTCATCAGATCTTGGAAGCTAAGCCGGGTCGTTCCTGGCTAGTAGTTGGATGGAAGACCACAGAGGAAGGACCGGGTTGCTACGCAGAGGCAGGCCATGGCAAACCACCTCTTAACATATATGGGCTTGACCTGGGTAGCCCAGGCTAGCCTGATCTCATCAGATCTCGGAAGCTAAGCCCGGGTTGGTCCTGGCTAGTAGTTGGGTGCGAGAGCACAGAGGAAGGACAGGGTTGCTACGCAGAGGCAGGCAAGGGCAAAACCATCTCTATTCGCCTGCTGTCTTGACCTGGATGGCCCAGGCTAGCCTGATCTCATCAGATCTCGGAAGCTAAGCCCGGGTTGGTCCTGGCTAGTAGTTGGGTGCGAGAGCACAGAGGAAGGACAGGGTTGCTACGCAGAGGCAGGCAAGGGCAAAACCATCTCTATTCGCCTGCTGTCTTGACCTGGATGGCCCAGGCTAGCCTGATCTCATCAGATCTCGGAAGCTAAGCCCGGGTTGGTCCTGGCTAGTAGTTGGGTGCGAGAGCACAGAGGAAGGACAGGGTTGCTACGCAGAGGCAGGCAAGGGCAAAACCATCTCTATTCGCCTGCTGTCTTGACCTGGATGGCCCAGGCTAGCCTGATCTCATCAGATCTCAGCAGCTAAGCAGGGTCGGTCCTGGCTAGTAGTTGGACGGGAGACCACCAAGGAAGTCCAGGGTTGCTACGCAGAGGCAGGCAAGGGCAAACCACCTCTGTTTATCTCTTGCCTTGAAAACCCCATGATGGGTCGCCAGAAGTCGGCTGCAACTTGAGGGAACTTTACACACAGAGGGAGGGAGAGCAGGAGTGTTCAAACAAGCCCTGCTCCCAACTTGAGGAAGCTCACGAGACATCATTTTGAGCACCTCCTAGGGTTGCCAGTTCTGGGTTGGGAAATTCCTGGAGATTTGGGGGTGAAGCCTGGGGATGTTGGGGTTTCGGGAGGAAAAGGACCTCAACAGGGTACGATGCCGCAGAGCCCGCCCTCCGAAGCAGCCATTTTCTCCGGGGGAACTTCCTATTGTCTGGAGATCAGTCGTAATGGCGGGAGATCTCCGGGCCCCTCCTGTAGGTTGGCAACACCCCCGGGTGGGTGGGAAGCTGTCTCCTTAATCAGCTTTTTGCAGGTTTTGACGGCTGATGGTTTATTTCCCCAAGAGTTAAATCAGTGTCAGCACTGGTGGCTTCGTTCACGCAGTATTTGGTGTTGTCGCAAGGGTGTTAGGAAATTGCTCCCTGAAGTTGCCGCAAGACAGTGTGCGGGCAGAGAAAGTATCTGCCGTTTGTCGGTCCTCTGGGAAGGTCTGTTGGCGACACACCTCTCACCAAAGGAAAAGCACGCACACGTGCAATCCATCTCAGTCGCAAATCTGGCTACGTAAATACATACACAACCCAAAGACGCTCCGTGTCGGAGTCGAAGCCAAATGGATTAAAGGCTGTGATAGATTCAGGGATGCCAGCTTCCAGGTGGGGCCTGGGGATCCCCCGGATTTCTAGCTCATCTCCAGACTACAGAGATCAGTTCCCGCTGAGGAAACGGCTGCTTTGGAGGAGGGACTCTGTGGCCTTGTGCCCCACTGAGGTCCAGGGATGCCAGCCTCCAGGTGGGGCCTGGGGATCCTCCAGAATTCCAGCCCATCTCCAGACTACAGAGATCAGTTTTCCCTGGAGAAAATGGCTGCTTTGGAGGGTGGACTCTGCGGCATTGCGCCCCACTGAGGTCCCTGTCCTCCCCAGGATCCACCCCCAAATCTCCAGGAATTTCCCAACCTGGATCTGGCAACCCTACCCGCCCCCCCTTCCATGTTGAGAGCCAGTTTGGTGCAGTGGTTAGGAGCACTGACTCTAATCTGGGAGAACCGGGTTTGATTCACCACTCTTCCTCCACCTGCAGCTGCTGGTGTGACCTTGGGTCAGTCACAAGTTCTTTCAGAGCAGAAAGGAGATTGTAAGCTGCTCTGAGACTCCTTCGGGTAGTGAAGGGCAGGGTACAAATCCAATCTCCTCTTCTTCTTCTTCTTTTACCTCGCAGGGTGCCTGTTGTGGGGAGGGGAAGGGAAAGGAGATTGTAAACTGCTCTGAGACTCCTTCGGGTAGTGAAGGGCAGGGTACAAATCCAATCTCCTCCTCCTCCTTTTCTTCTTTCTCTTCTTCTTCGTCTTCTTCTTCTATACTTGGCAGCCCTCGCAGACTAAAAACTGTGAGCTGTCTACACAACAACACAAAAACCCACACTTTCTCTGACCCTCACAGGCCATCTGTCTCAAGGAGATAATGGGACCATAAAGACACATGCGCTGATATTCCTGTTGCTTAACGACATTGTAAAAATCTTTCCGTACACACACTCAAACACACACACACACACAAAAACACACAGCTCGCACCAAACGCAGCTCTGTTTATAGCCAGTCCCATGCACAGACACAGTTGTCGCTTATACCTTCTCTACAAAATGTGCACACACGACGTGGGAAATCCTCGCCAGACATACATCTATACACCAGACACTAAAGCAACACCAAAAACCCACATTCGTATCGATGAAGGCACAACTCCTGGGTCTACTGAGCTTGCCAAGTCCCTTCTCGCACAAAGGCGTACACACATCAACGAACGTCAGTCAACACACACACACACACACACACACACACGTCCCTGCACCACCCATGTGTCATTCTCTGCTGCAACGGGACCCGGCTGTGCATTCTAACACCAGTAACCAGCCCAAGATGCTTGCAAAATAAATGGGGGGGTCCGGGTAGAACTGCAGGGGGGTGGGAATTATA
>NW_015162065.1:87592-102270 GCF_001447785.1 Gekko japonicus
CGCGGGGAGGCGAATCTGATTCCAGTATCCCCTGCAGGAAGGCGATTAGCATTTGTTATAAATTCCGGCAGGGCCTTCCCGAGGCAGGGAACAATCTCCCTCCCTCAGTCCTGCCCCAGCCAAACCCACTGGGTGGCCCTTTCTCTCCTAGCGTTGGCGACATTTCAGCCCCTTCCCGCCCCCTGTCAGTTCTTTCCGACCCCACCTCGTCCCCCTCCGCCCTGAACCCCAAGCCTCAAACGGGCAACCCTGGTTGTCGCTCCCGCCGTCCCCCATCCCTGTTTGTAATTCAGAATGGGAGGGGAGGCAGGAGGGAACTGATTTCTGGACTTCCAAGGCGAGGGAGCAGGCAGGGGAGGGAGCTTTGCGCCGCGTTTGATCCCCCTTTCCCCCATATTTCCCCTTCTCCCCAGCTGCGGATGCCGGTATCAATCACTCCAGTTGCCATGGTAACTGCAGCGGCAGTGATGGAGAAAGAGAGAGAAGGACACACACACACACACACAATGGTGTTCTGCAAAAGGCAGCGCAACACAGGCCCGCACTCGGCACACCGGGCCATGCACAGTGACGCACCCGCAGGTGCATCAGCACCGTGACGCAAAGCGACGGTCGTAGATTCATACGATGAACCAAAAAAACATCCTCACACGGCCTTGAATGACGTGGGCGCTCACGCGTGAGTTGTGAGCCAGAACTGACGGGGCGCCAGGGAAACGGCTGGCTGTGGGATTGTAGCAAGCGCGTGGCGGCGGCTCCGGATCCGAAACGGGAAGCCACCTGAGCGATTTCTCTCGCATCCCGGATGGCCCTCTGCAAAATTGATACCCAGATAAAGGCGTGAACGGAGAGCGGGGGTGTGGTTTTTAATGAATGGGCGCGTGGCGCTGCCTGTTGGTGACATTTACACAAGCTGTAGCGCCAGTGGCACTAGTAGTGGCAAAGCCATTCCCCCCCCCCCGCCCCTGAGCCTTTAATTACGCGTCAATCAGAATTTCAGCATGCGCTTTCCCAGGCCTTTGGGTATAATGAAAAGGTTTCTCCTGCAAATTTCCTCTTGTCTTGCTTCAGGGAAAGGATCGGGAGAAAAAAGCTGACAAATATAGTCTAGCTGTAGGTATGTCAGGTTCAACAGCATGCAAATCTCCACACACGTTTCCAGGGAATCCTTATGCTTTATTAGACTACAGGTCTGTTGCCATGATCTACAGGTATATTGTTAGGAATGACAATGGGGGCTGATGCATCACTACATATACCATGATGCTGCAGTTGGCTAAGGAAATGAAATCCAAGTGCGCGTGCGAGAATTCTCCTGGCAGGAGGTTACATAATGAACGGGAGACTCTCTGTGCACCATGAGAGCAGAAATATTCACACCAGCAGTGGAACGCAAGCCCTCCCTCTTCCTCAAGGTTAGTCAGATAACTCAGTCTGGCAGCACCAGTACGCACGGTCTTATGAGCGCCTCCCGATTGCTGTTTACAGCAAGCGAGCAAAGCAAGCAGGCAAGCATGCGCACTCGCACCACAGTCAGGAAAGAATGAACACAAGTGAAACATGGCAGCTAGCTGACAAGGTAGAACCATCCAAAGAGAAGCTGTGGCTCAGTGGCAGAGCCTCTGTTTGGCATGCAGAAAGTCCCAGGTTCAGTCCCCAGCATCTCCAGTTAAAAGGACCAGGCAGGAGGTGATGGGAAAGACCTTGACCTGAGACCCTGGCTCAGTGGCAGAGCCTCTGCTTGGCATGCAGGAGGTCCCAGGTTCAATCCCCGGCATCTGCAGGTAATAGGACCAGGCAGGAGGAGATGGAACCTTAATCTGAGACCCTGGCTCAGTGCCAGAGCCTTTGTTTGGCATGCATACAGTCCCAGGTTCAATACCCGGCATCTCCAGTTAGAAGGACCAGGCAGGAGGAGATGAGAAAGACCTTGACCTGAGACCCTGGCTCAGTGGCAGAGCCTCTGCTTGGCATGCAGAAGGTCCCAGGTTCAATCCCCGGCATCTCTAGTTAAAGAGGACCAGGCAGGAGGTAATAAGAACGACCTTGACCTAAGACTCTGGCTCAGTGGTAGATAATCTGCTTGGCATGCAGAAAGTCCCAGGTTCAATCCCTGGCATCTCCAGTTAAAAGGACCAGGCAGGAGGAGATGAGAAAGACCTTGACCTCAGAGCTTGGCTCAGTGGCAGACCCTGTCCTTCGCACGCAGAAGTTCCTCGGTTCAATTCCCAGCATCTCCAGTTACAAAGGCCCAGGCAGGAGGTGATGGGAAAGACCTTGACCTCAGAGCTTGGCTCAGTGGCAGACCCTGTCCTTCGCACGCAGAAGTTCCTCGGTTCAATTCCCAGCATCTCCAGTTACAAAGGCCCAGGCAGGAGGTGATGGGAAAGACCTTGACCTCAGAGCTTGGCTCAGTGGCAGACCCTGTCCTTCGCACGCAGAAGTTCCTCGGTTCAATTCCCAGCATCTCCAGTTACAAAGGCCCAGGCAGGAGGTGATGGGAAAGACCTTGACCTCAGAGCTTGGCTCAGTGGCAGACCCTGTCCTTCGCACGCAGAAGTTCCTCGGTTCAATTCCCAGCATCTCCAGTTACAAAGGCCCAGGCAGGAGGTGATGGGAAAGACCTTGACCTGAGACCCTGGCTCAGTGGCAGACCCTGTCCTTCGCACGCAGAAGTTCCTCGGTTCAATTCCCAGCATCTCCAGTTACAAAGGACCAGGCAGTAGGTGATGAGAAAGACCTCAGCCTGAGACCCTGGAGAGCTGCTACCAGTGTGAGTAGACAATCCTGATATGGTGAGCGGGGTGGTGGTGGTACCTGTCTGAAAAGCAACCTGGGATTCTTTGTCTGTGTCTCAGTGGAGATCCCGGCCTGCAGTGATAAGAAGCCGGGGACGACCTCGGAGATCCATCTCTGAATGCATAAACAAGCGGGCCTTATCTGCTTTTACCTCCACCGCTGTAATGGCTTTGTTTTACACGGTCGTTTATCCTGTGACAGCATCCCTTGAACTCCCCACAGTCTGAGTATTTATATGCTCATTCCGTGGATCACATTAACAATCCCACCAAGGTCAGGGGCGCGACTGTGCTCGTCCGTATTCCATCTCAGGAGAAAGGGGCCTTGCGCTTTACAGGCTTTCTACTTTCAGAGAATCCTTTCCATGTCAATAGAAACACTGCCTGTTTCTGCGCACCAGTGGCGCCTTCTAGGCTTTGCACATGGGGCCTGGCTGCAATGTTATGTTTCCGTCGCGCCATCCCGGGCTCGGTCTGTGGGTTCAGACATGTGTTGTGAGTTCTGCGCAGGGGACTGAATTCCCAGGCCCATGAGGACATGATCTGGATTGAGAGCATGATGCGCAGGGAGAGGGGGGTCTTAAGGTTCCCCACCCTCCACCGTTTTCCCAACCTGTAACCAGTGTTCCCTCGAAGCTGAGTTAGTGTGAGCTAGCTCACAGTTTTTTAGCCTCCAGCTCACAGATTTTTGTCTTAGCTTTGGAAGGATGGCTCCAGAGCAAACTTTTATGCAGCAGCCAAATCGCTCACTCACAACTTTAATGCCAGTAGCTCAGAAAGCAGAATTTTTCCTCAGAAGACTCCACAGCTTAGAGGGAACATTGCCTGTAACGGCTCTGAGGAGCCACTGTTTACCCCACTGGGAAAACCACATGTACTGATGGAATGCATGTAAAATACATTGGGGGGCTTGAAACACCCCAAATAATAGAAACGGTGTCTATAGCTTTAAGAGACTGATGCCTACTGAGATCTCGGTGGCCATTTAGAGGGTTGCTAGGCAACCACGATATAGCCAAGCCTTCCAGTTTTTTTTGTTTCCATCAGTCAACTGTGGTAGGGGTGGGTGGGGGAGAGACTACAAAAGGTGAAAGATGAAAGGGAGGGAAGAAAGCAGGGAAAGATGAGAGAGAACATAGAAACATAGAGCTGGAAGGGACCTTAAGGGTCATCTAGTCCAAAACATTGAGCTAGAAGGGACTTTGAGGGTCATCTCGCCCAACCCCTTGCCTAACACAGGAAATTCACAACTACTTCCCTCCCTGCTTCCTCAGTGACTTCTCCTCTATGCCCAGAGGAAGGCAAAAAGCCTCCAGGATCCCTGGAAGAGGGGGAAAGAAAATGTTCGTTTGGTGGACAGGGAAGGACACAATAGGAGCAGGAGAGCTGAAAACTGGAGGGGGACTAGAGGAAGGTGGATTGTCTGGGTGGGTGTGAAGAAGAGAAGGAAGCAGGGAAAGGGGAAGCTGCCAGGGGGTGGGAAGATGGCAATGGCTTGGGAAGGGGATATTGGGGGGAATGAGACGCAAGTCCTCGTGAGTCTCCCCGCGAGTCCTCGCGAGTCCCCCCGTTTGTTCAGATCTAACCAGGAAAATTGCACATTCGCTAGTTATGCTGAGTTGGTTAACACCTGCCTGGAGTCAGAAATCCCAGTGGTGGTTTTTCTCCCAGCGAGGTGGAGAGAGAATGTCGAATCTCAATAAACCATCGGTTTCGTGCTGGAGTTCTCCTTTGAAGTTCTTTGTTTGAAGGATGGCGAGTTAGAGATCAGAGGCTGCACGTCTGGGGAGACTGAAATGTTCTCCCACTGGTTTCTAAGCATCCCCTTCGATCCCTTGATACATTTCCACAAAAGGAAGGGGGGGCTTTTTTACCAATCCCCCCGCCTTCTGCAGACCTCCAGCTTTCCCCCCCTCCCACTGTTGCTAGGGGGGGTCTCCTGTGCCCCCAAGAACAGCGTTCCTGGGAGGGGGAACGTGAAGTGGGTGGGAATGGCTTCCCTTTGCAGAGGTTTACCGCACGACTTTTTCGATTTTAATGTCAGATCTGTGTCCATTTGTTCTTTTACGTTCACAGCTTGCATGGAAATTTCTGTCTAGAATAATTAGCCGAAGCCCGACTGTCTTTGTGTAAAGCACTCCCGAGCCACAGCTGACGTATGGCTACCCCCTCAGGTTTTCAAGGAAAATGAATAAGAAGAGGTGGTTCGCCATGGCCTTCCTCTGCAGAGCCTTCCTTGGTGGTCCCCCATCCAAATAATTTATTTATACTTTTTACTTGCTATACCGCCCTAACCCCGAAGGGTCTCTGGGCGGTTTACATGTAATGGATTCTAAGAACGCTTAATCCCTAACTAGGGCCACATGAGATGGGGGCGGGGCTGCCTACCGGCACCCAGGTGGTGGGCCTGTTGTTGCTTCTGGCTTGGCTTCTTTTCAGGCAGTCTCTGGCGTTTCAGGACGACTTTCGTTGGCGGGACCGTTCAGGCACACGGCCCATATCCGCTTCGGCCTCGGCTCTGTCCGTTAGGCTCCGCTGCACCCCGCTTCCAAATAAGGTTGCTTAGTTTCCAACTTATGGCGACCCCAGCAAGAGTCTTTCAAGGGAACTGAAAAACAGAGGTGGTTTCCCCTTGCCTTCCTCTGCAGAGCCTTCCTTGGTGGTCCCTCATACATAAGGACCCTGCTTAGTTTCCAACTTCTGGCGACCCCAGCAAGAGTCCTTCAAGGGAAGCGAAAAACAGAGGTGGTTTGCCTTTGCCTTCCTCTGCAGAGGCTTCCTTGGTGGTCCCCCATCCAAATAAGGACCCTGATTATTTTCCAACTTATGGTGACCCCAGCAAGGGGCTTTCAAGGCAAATGAATAAGCAGAGGTGGTTTGCCTTTGCCTTCCTCTGCAGAGCCTTCCTTGGTGGTCCCTCATACATAAGGACCAGGACCCTGCGTAGTTTCTAACGTATGGCAACCCCAGCAAGGGGCTTTCAAGGCAAGTGAGCAGCAGAGGTGGTCTGCCAGTTGCCTCCCTCTGCAGAGTCTTCCTTGGTGGTCTGCCTTCCAGGTACCGACTTTGCTTAGCTTCCAAGATCTGATGAAATCAGGCTTTATATCGTGCCACCTTCCCTCTCAGAAACCCTGCTGTGGGCCCGTATTGTGACATCCCAGAAGAAACCAAACTCCCAATGAAGGGCAGCGACACAGAATCACAGAGTTGTAAGGACCCACAGAGGCCATCTAGCCCAACCCCCTGGTCGATGTAGGACCGGCCTAGAGCATCCCTGACCAGTGTTTGTCCAGCCGCTGCTTAGAGACGGCCTGGGAGGGGGAGCATCCACCACCTCCCCAGGCAGCCGATCCCACTGTTGCACAAATCTTAGAATCATAGAATGTTCGAGTTGGAAGGGACCTTGAAGGCAGTGTTCCCTCTAAGCTGAGTTAGTGTGAGCTAGCTCACAGTTTTTTAGCCTCCAGCTCACACATTTTCGTCTTCGCTCGGGGAGGATGGCTCCAGAACAAACTAGTTTTATGCAGGAGCCAAATCTCTCACTCACAACTTTAATGGCAGCAGCTCACAAAGTAGAGTCTTTGCTCACAAGACTCCACAGCTTAGAGGGAACATTGCGTTGCAGGCCATCTAGTCCAACCCCCTGCACTCTGCAGGAGCATAGCCGAAAGACAGCCCTGCAACATACCCGGAAGATGGCCGTCCAGCCTCCGCTTGAAAACATCCAGCGAAGGAGCCTCCACCACCTCCTGAGGAAGTCCGTTCCACTCCTCAACCACCCTTACAGTTAGGAAGTTTCTCCTGATATTTAGCCGGTAACGACTCCCTTGTAATTTCCACCCATTAGATCGAGTCTTAACTGTCAAAAAGTTTTCCCTCCTATCCAGCCAGTCCCTTCCCGCCCTTAATTTAATTTAATTTAAACCCGACAGGACCATTTCACATGAATGACAAATCGCAGGTGATTCATGCGTCAGTCTGATAAACGGCATTCAGCGCCGGTGACAGATGTCATCCCGGTCTGTTTGGCGCTGAGTTTCCTGCCGCTTCGTCACTGTGTTTCCAGACTGGGAAATTTCTAATGGTGCATCACAGGACTGAGCGAGAGATGCCTCTCCCCACCCCCACCCCAAAAAACACTGCAAGAACATTTTAGCCTCTTTCTAGAAACTCTAATGCACTGTTCCAGTTTGCAGTCCTAGAATCATAGAGTTGGAAGGAGCCACATAGAACATCTAGTCCAGCCCCCTGCCCAATGCGGGACCAGCCGAAAGCATATCTGAGAAACAGGGGTCATTTCGTAGAAAAAGAGGTGCAGGAGCTCATTAGCATGACTCATTAGCATGACTCATTTGCATATGCCACGCCCCCTGACATCACTGGAAGTGTGTCAGAAGGCAACACCCACCACTCAGGCTCCACTGCCGTCTCGCCTGTACAGCTCCCTCTTGTTCCAAAAAGTATCCCAGTGCCTAACAAACCTGAACCCTTCCCCTCTACACCATCGTCTCATCCACGCATTGAGACTCCTGATCTCTGCCTGTCTCTCCGGCCCTGCGCGTGGAACAGGTAACACTTCTGAGAAGGCTACCTTGGAGGTCCTGGACCTAAGTTTCCTGCCCAGCATCCTAAATTTCTCCTCCAGGACCTCACGACTGCATTTCCCCACATCGTTGGTGCCGACATGCACCACGACCACTGGCTTCTCCCCAGCACTATCTACCAGCCTATCTAAAACACGCGTAATGTCCGCTACCTTTGCACCAGGCAGGCAAGTCACCATACGGTCAGTACGCGGGTTCGCCACCCAGCTGTCTACCTGCCTAAGGATCGAATCACCCACTACCAAGAGCCCCCCTCCCACCCTGCTCAGGGATGGTTCCTTGGTGCAAAAGGAGAGCCGCTCACCAGCTGGGGAAGAGGTCCCTTCTGAGGGCACATTCCCCTTATCCTCAGCACGGTGCCCTGTTTCCCCTAGACCCTCATGCTCCCTGACAGCAGCGGGGCTGCCAGATCCAGAGTGGGACGTAGCTAACAAGTCCCCGAGAGTCTTTTCTGTGCGCCTAGCTGACTGTCTCTGCTTCTCCAGGTCAGCCACCTTGGCCTCAAGGGAGCACACACGTTCCCTGAGAACCAGGAGCTCCTTGCACCGAGCACACACCCAAGACTTCTGTCCAGTGGGCCCAGAGCCTTCGGGATAGGCCGGGGTATAAATTTAAATATAAATAAATAAATGTGACACTCTGTGCAAAACACTGGATAGCCCCCAACCCCCTGCTGGCATTCTGGCTTCATAATTCTTTCAAAATAAGTAAATATAATCCCCCTTTTAAAACCCTTTGTATTTATGTGGTTTTTCTTGTCGAAGTCAAATTACTTTACGGGGAAGACAAAGAGCCTAGGGCCTTGGCTTTCTGGCTCTTCTTGGGCTTCTCACAGAGCCCCTAGTCCAAGAGTCCCTAGGCTAAGAGCCACAGGCAAAGAGCCCTTTAGCTTGCCCTTCGGCTCGTGCCTCTGCCAAATACTCAATTGCAGTCAATCACAGTCAAACAATGCCCCTTCCTCTCCCTCTCTCAAGCAGCCAGGACACTGCAACTTCTCTAAGCGCTTTCACTCACTCCCAGACCAGTTCTCCCACACAATATCCTCAGCTGAATTCCCTCAGCTGAAAGCAAGTAAAAAAACACTCACCCCTCTGTCTCCTGCTCCTGCTCAGAGCTCAGCTGGGTCTCCCATCCAAATACTAGCCAGGACCGACCCTGCTTAGCTTCCAAGATCTGGCGAGCCTGGGCCATCCAGGTCAAGGGAAGAGACATTCAGAGGTGGTTTGCTATTGCCCGCCTCTGCGTAGCAACCCTGGCCCTCTTTGCTGGTCTCCTATCCAAGTACTAACGAGGGCCAACCCTGCTTAGCTTCCGAGATCTGAAAAGCTCAGGCCAGCCTGGTCAGAGTTGGGTATGCGGTACGAAACCTGAAATTGTTTTGTAGGATACATAAGATACCATAAAGGTCATTAGGTGTTTCTCTTGATGTTTTAATAATCAAAATAATTAGAATTGTTTTTGCAGAACCCCTTCATCCTAGTTGGTTTGCAGCAAGACCCATGGAGACCTGATTTCTTTGTTCCCACTTGTTCTTTCTTTTCCTCCTCCTCCTTTTCCTTCTCCTTCTCCCCCTCCTCCTTCTCCCCCTCCTCCTCCTTCTTACATGGGAAGGGCAATTTTGATCAGGGCAGTGGCAGGGAGAAAAGGGTGAAATCTGTCTGCCTCAGTCCTGCTTCCCTGATCCAAATCTCCTGCCCCAGGTTAAAGTACAGGGTAGGAGTTGTGAACAGCCAGCGTGGTGTCGTGGTTAGAGTGCCCGACTAGGAATCTGGGAGACTCCGAATCCCCGCTTTGTTGTGGAAGCTCACAAAGTGACGTTGGACCACTCTCTCCGCCTAACCTACCTCACAGGGTTGTTGTGAGGATAAAATGGAGGACAGGAGACTTATGTGAGTCGCTTTGGGTCTCCACAGGGGAGAAAGGCAGGGAATGGATAAAGTAGAATAAAACAAAACCGTGTCGTTTGACCCTCAGCAGACTGGGGGAAAGGAGCATAAGAATTTGGCGCTCACAAGGCACCGCGTGTTCCCGTCCCCTCTTCCTTTCTCCATTTAGCGGCTGTATTGACGTGGCTGATCTCTTCCCTCCGCCGCAGGTAAATGGGCGGGAGCTCTCCCGTCTCTCCCAAGAACAGACCCTGGAAGCTCTGCGGTGCTCCAAGGAGCCGTTGGTCATACAGGTGCTCCGGCGCAGTCCCCGCAGCCGCAGTGGGGGCGGCGAGGGACCTGCCCCCCAGGGGGACCCGGCAACCCTGGTGGACAGCGGGACCCAGACGGATATCACCTTCGAGCACCTCCTGGGGCTGGGGCGGATGCGGCCACCGAGCCCCCCAGCCGTGACGCTGGAACCCTACGGGCTGCCAGATCTGTGAGTATTCCCCGGATCTTCCTTTGCCTTCGCGCTTCATGGACTTGAATCAGGAACGAATGGCCCATTTCTGTTCTCGTGGACTTCAGCCGGTGGTGGCGGGACGTGGCGGTGGGCTGCAGCCGACGGACGGCGACCCCGTAAGGTTTTCGAGGCAAGAGACGGGCATCGTTGGTTTGCTGTCGCCTGCCTCTGCGTAGTGACCCCGGGTTTCCTTAGCGGTCTCCCGTCCAAATAGTCACCAGGGGCATCCCTGCTTAGCTTCCAAAGAGCTGACAAGATCGAGCTAGCCGGGGCCATCCAGGTCAGGGCAAGGGACATTCAGAGGCGGGTTTGCCATCGCCTGCCTCTGCGTAGCAACCCTGGACTTCCTTGGTGGTCTCCCATCGGTGGTCTCCCATCCAAGGGCTGACCCTGCTTAGCTTCCAAGATTTGATAAGATCGGGGTAGCCTGGGCCATCCAGGCCAGGGAAAGAAACGTTCAGAGGTGGCTTTTGCCAATGCCTGCCTCTGCATAGCAACCCTGGACCTCCTCGGTGGTCTCCCATCCAAGCACTGACCAGGGCTGAAACTGCTCAGCTTCTGAGACCGGATAAGATGGGACTAGCCGGGTCCGTCCAAGTCAAGGCAACCACTGTTGCTTTCATCAAAGGCACAGGGAAACATTGCCACCCTGGTACCTTCTGCAGTTCCTAGGTTGAGCCAGGGCAGGGCGCTGTGTACAGGACTGTACCATGTCCACCCCAGATCCCTGTCATGTACCGGAAGGGATGTCATCACATCAGCGACGCTCTGGTATTTGGGTAAAAAACTCTATGGTAGAAGCTGTTTTTAACAGAGTTTTTGCCCCAATACTGGGACCACAGTGTCACGGCGCGCACTGGAAGTGACGTAGCGACATTGCTGGTGATGTCACCTGGGACTCTGTCCAGCCCCTGTTAAGTCCCAAACCTGGCAACCCCATTTACCACAGTCAGTCCACATGCTTAAATTCCAGATCTCCACCTCCAGCATGCGTTTGTGGACTTAGTAGGTGGCGACTCAGCCTCTTGGGAGTCTCCTAAGAGAGTTCTCCGGTGGCAAAGAGCTGGTTCTCCTCATGGCTTTTGTCTTCTTCTGTTCCGTAGCCCCTCGATCGGCCATGAGTATTATGATCCTGTGGAATTCATGGAAGGAGGTGCTCCGGAGACCGAGCGGGCAGAGGAGCTGGAATATGAGGTGAGCACGTGGTGAGGCAGAAAGAAGCAGTTCTGGGAACACATTTCAAATGCATGAAGGGCCTGTGGCTCAGTGGCAGAGCCTCTGCTTGGCATGAAGGAGGTCCCAGGTTCAATCCCCGGCATCTCCAGGTAAAAGGACCAGGCAGGAGGTGATGGGGAAGACCTTGACCTGAGACCCTGGCTCAGTGGCAGAGCCTCTGCTTGGCATGCAGAAGGTCCCAGGTTCAATCCCTGACATCTCCAGTTAGAAGGACCAGGCAGGAGGTGATGAGAGAGACCTTAACCTGAGACCCCGGCTCAGTGGCAGAGCCTCTGCTTGGCATGCAGGAGGTCCCAGGTTCAATCCCCATCATCTCCAGTTAAAAGGACCAGGCAGGGGGTGATGGGGAAGACCTTGAGCTGAGATGCTGGCTCAGTAGCAGAGCCCCTGCTTGGCATGCAGAAGGTCCCAGGTTCAATCCCTGACATCTCCAGTTAAAAGGACCAGGCAGGAGGGGATGAGAAAGACCTTGACCTGAGACCCTGGCTTAGTGGCAGAGCCTCTGCTTGGCATGCAGAAGGTCCCAGGTTCAATCCCCGGCATCTCCAGTTAAAAGGACCAGGCAGGAGGTGATGAGAAAGACCTTGACCTGAGACCCTGGCTCAGTGGCAGAGCCTCTGCTTGGCATGCAGAAGGTCCCAGGTTCAATCCCTGGCATCTCCAGTTAAAAGGACCAGGCAGGAGGGGATGAGAAAGACCTTGACCTGAGACCCTGGCTCAGTAGCAGAGCCCCTGCTTGGCATGCAGAATGCATTTATTTCTGGCACACCGCTGTTTTGGGGGGGAATTTTTTCCCACTGGCCAGGTGGCCAGTGGGAGGGAACAGCCTGAAAAACCAGGGGATCCCCCCGCCCCCAACTGGGAAATGGCAACCCTAGCGAGAAACACCACGAATATTGCCTCCACTAGGATGTGCCCTGTTAGTAGTGAGGACTGAGGAGCCTATTTCTGCTCCTCCATTTCAACCTCACAACAACCCTGGAAGCAGGGGCAGACTGGAAGTGAAAAACTCTGGAAAGGGGCCCCTCCCTCGGGCTGCCCGAGCCCTGACCCCAAAGAAGGGAGAGGAGAGGAACAGGCTGTCAGTCTGGCCCTGACCCTCCCTCCCAAAGGGCACGTGAAAGGAAGGCACGAGAGACAGCCTACCTAACCCATTGGCCAGGTGCTGCTTTCCTCTGCAGAATCTGCATTTGCATTTTTAAATCACTTTCGTGCTACTGTGACGCTGTCTTTTTCTATGCTGAGGCCCTTTTGTATTCTTTTCCTTATGGACTGCTTTGAGGAAGTATCTGGACAGGTGACATACATTTCCACGATAATTAAATAAGATGAACGTGCACGCGTGAGCCGACGCTATGGGATTTACATCAGAATCCACTTTGCACCGCTTCATGCTCTTGGTGCCATTTGGCACGAAAGGAGGGGATAAGTTCAGAGAAATAATAGTAGCAATAATAACGCTTGCAGATGGGAAAACAGTGCCAGTTTGGGCTCCCAACAAGCGTGTTTTAGCTCTGGATATAAGAGAAGCCATGTTGGATCAGGCCAGGGGCCCATGTAGTCCAACACTCTGGGTTACACAGTGGTCAGAATCCAGGGGCCTTTAGGAGGTCCACCAGTGGGGTCAGAATTCCAAAAGCCCTCCCACTGTTGCCCCCCAAGCACCAAGAATACAGAGCTTCACTGCCCCAGACATAAGAACATAAGAGAAGCCATGTCAGATCAGGCCAATGGCCCACCCAGTTCAATACTCTGTTCAATACTAACCCAGTTCAATACTCTGTGCCACACAGTGGCCAAAACCCAAGTGCCATCAGGAGGTCCACCAGTGGAGCCAGAACTCCAGAATCCCTCCCACTATTGCCCCTCAAGCACCAAGAAGACAGAGCATCACTACCCCAGACATAAGAACATAAGGGAAGCCATGTTGGATCAGGCCAGTGGCCCACCCAATCCAACCCTCTGTGTCACACAGTGGCCAAAACCCAGGTGCCATCAGGAGGTCCACCAGAGGGGCCAGAACTCCAGAAGCCCTCCCACTGTTGCCCCCTAAGCACCAAGAATACAGAGCATCACTGCCCCAGACATAAGAACATAAGAGAAGCCATGTTGGATCAGGCCAATGGCCCATTGAGTCCAATACTCTGTGTCACACAGTGGCCAAAACTCAGGGCCATCAGAAGGTCCACCAGTGGAGCCAGAACTCCAGAAACCCTCCCACTATTGCCCCTCAAGCACCAAGAATACAGAGCATCACTTGCTCCATACATAAGAACATAAGGGAAGCCATGTTGGATCAGGCCAGTGGCCCATCCAGCTCAACACTCTGTGGCACACAGTGGCCAAAACCCAGGGACCATCAGGAGGTCCACCAGTGGGGCCAGAACTCCAGAAGTCCTCCCACTGTTGCCCCCCCAAGTCCCAAGACAGAGCATCCCTTGCCCCAGACATAGAGGAATTTCAGACAGACGATATAATCCAGAAGAGGAACGGTTCCCAAACGGTTTCTGGTCTGTCATTTCTGACAGAACCGTTTTAGAACCGGTTCCCTATCGGAATATGTTTGTAATTTCACACACAAACGCTTCTGTCCCGTTTAGGAAACCGGGCTGAAGCGTTTTCCCTGTCAACCGCTTCCAGTAGTCTTTGGTTTCCTCTCACGGTTCCGATGCGCTTTTCCCCGCCATTTTTCGCCCGTGCAGGCGATCTCCAGCTTTTTTTTTTGGAACATTCACTTTATAGTGCTATAGTGCTATAAAGGTATAACGCTATAATGCAACAGCGTTATATCAACCCCATTGGAATGCCTGGAGTGTTGTGTTATAGCACTATAGCGCTATAGCGCTCTAAGGTAAAGGTTTCCCTTGCTCGAAAGCCAGTCGAGTCCGACTCTAGGGTTGCAGTGCTCATCTCAGTTTCAGAGCCGAAGAGCCAGTGCTCTCCGAAGACGTTTCCGTGGTCATGTGGCCGGCATGACTAAACACCGAGGTGCACGGAACGGAGCGCTCTAAAGCGAATGTTTTTTTAAAAAACCCAGAGATCGCCCGCGCGGGCAAAAAACGGCGGGGGGGAAGCGGGAAAAAGCGGTGCAGTCTGAAATGGCAAACCGCTTCGGATCCAGCTCTTTACCGGAAGCGGAAAGCCATGTGTGAAATGGCAGCCCTATACCGGTTTACTCCACAACAAATCAAAAACGGCTTCAAAATGGGTTAAAAAGGGTAATGTGAAATTCCTCAGAGTGTTCCCTCTATAGGTAAAGGTAAAGGTTCCCTTGCTCGAAAGCCAGTCGAGTCCGACTCTAGGGTTGCTGTGCTAATCTCCGTTTCAAAGCCGAAGAGCCAGCGCTGTCCAAAGACGTTTCCGTGGTCATGTGGCCGGCATGACTAAACACCAAGGCGCACGGAACGCTGTTCCCTTCCCACCGAAGCGGTACCTATTTATCTACTTGCAATTTCTTGCTTTCAAACTGCTAGGTTGGCAGGAGCTGGAACTAGAGACGGGAGCTCACTCCGTCATGCGGCACATTCGGGTCTCGAACTGCTGAACTACCGACCTTCCACAGCCTTTATATACCTCTGTACCTTGTGGCTAATAGCCACTGATGGACCTCTGCTCCATGTGTTGATCCAGTCCCCTCTTGAAGCTGTCT
>NW_015162065.1:105588-105702 GCF_001447785.1 Gekko japonicus
CAGTAGAAAAGAGTAAGAACTCCGTAGCACCTTAAAGACTAACAAAATATGTGGCAGGGCGTGAGCTTTCGTGAGTCACTGCTCACTTCTTCAGATACAACTAGAACGGGAGTC
>NW_015162065.1:105895-106122 GCF_001447785.1 Gekko japonicus
TGGTGCATTGGATCCTGCAGCATTGGGAGATGCATAGCTAGACCGGAGAGGTTTAAGGCAGGAAACACACGGGGCGTCAAGTCATCTGCGCAGAAAAGCAGAAACAGGCTACAATACCTGCAGGATTCGGTCTCCCCGAATGTCTGAATTTGTGAATAAAACCATCTGTTTATTCTGGCACAGCCCAACGTTAGCGCTCATCAGAACTGTGGGCTAAGCTGGGTTGG
>NW_015162065.1:106190-121604 GCF_001447785.1 Gekko japonicus
ATAGTTATTACGTGGATGGGAGACCACCGAAGAGGAGGAGGAGGAGGAGGAGGAGATTGGATTTATACCCCGCCCTTCACTTGGTGTCTCAGAGCGGCTGACAAACTCCTTTCCCTTCCCCTCCCCACCACAGACACCCTGTGAGCAATGCTCCCTCTAAGCTGTGGAGTCTCCTAAGCAAAAAGTCTACTTTGTGAGCTACTGGCATTAAAGTTGTGAGCGAGCGATTTGGCTACTACATAAATTAGTTTGCTCTGGAGCCCTCCTTCCTGAGCTGAGACAGAAATGTGTGAGGCGGAGGCTAAAAAACTGTGAGCTAGCTCACACTCACTCAGTTTAGTGGGAATACTGCCTGTGAGGCAGGCGGAGCTGAGAGAGCTCTGACAGAAACCGCTAAAAATCTTTTCAAGAACAGCAGAAAATGATAAACTGACTCTAGAAATGAGATTAAGTAAAGAGTGGACATTTCAAAAAACATGGACAAAGTTTTATGATTGGTATAATGCAAATGTAATAGAAGACTAGGCAAGAATAGCGCAATGGACTTGAGAACACAGAAGATAGAAGAATGGAAAGTATTTGATATAGAGTTTTTATTAATTAAATAATTGCATATAAGCATATAACATAACTGTACTCTTGGTATATATGTTATGTGTAGTAGAGTGTCTGTTTGTAGTGTGCAGATTTGTTTGTTGTAGATTAAAAAAAATTAATAAAAGTGTACCTGTGGGTACTTTAAAAGAAAAGAAAAGAAAAAGAGGTGCAGAATCTCATTAGCATAATTTATTAGCATAACTTATTTTGCATATGCCACACCCCGGTTCTCCCAAATTAGAGTCCGCGCACTTCTGCGCCCTTAACCACTACTCACCAAACTGGAGTTGCTATGCAGAGGAAGGCAATCATAAATTGCCTCGGCTTCTCTCTCCCATCCAAATACTGACCAGGGCCGACCCTGCTTAGGCTCTGAGATCTGATAGCCTAGCGTGGGCCATCCAGGTCAAAGCAAGAGACGGCCAGAGGTGGTTTGCCATTGCCTGCCTCTACGTAGCGACACTCGATTTTCTTGGTGGCCGTCTCCCTTCCAAGTTCTAACCGGGGCCGACCCTGCTTAGCTTCTGAGGTCTGATGAGATTGTGCTAGCCGGGGCCATCCAGGTCAAAGAGCAATAGCAGTAGGCAGGGCTCTTTTTGTACAAAAAGCCCAGCAGGAACTCATTAGCATAATAGGCCACACTCAACAGCAGAAACTCTGTAGCATATTAAGCCACACCCCTGACATCACAGCTCATTAGCATATTAGACCACACCCCCATGTTACCACACTCACCTTTTGCTTCTTATTCTGTTTACTCTGTTGTCAAAACCCAGGGCTTTTTTGTAGCAGGAACTTCTTTGCATGTTAGGCCACACACCCCTAATGTAGCCAATCCTAATGAGTTTCTGCTGTCGGGTGTGGCCTATTATGCTAATGAGTTCCTGCCGGGCGTGGCCAACTCAGGAGCCAGCCGGAACTCCGTTCCTGTGCGTTCCTGCCCAAAAATAGCCCTGGCAGTAGGAAAAGCAGGGTTTTCAGTGGCGGCTCCATACTGGTGGAATGAGCTCCCGGCAGGGCCCTGCGGGACCTTTTAGGGTTCCACAGGGCCTGTAAGACGGAGCTCTTCCACCAAGCTTTCAACTAGGAGCCGCCCCCACTATCACTACCAACTCTCAGCTTCGATGGCTGGCTTGTGTGAAGAACATCGAGAAATTGAAAAACTTACAAAAAGTACGCCGTCTTGTATAATTAGCGAAACATTGACAGCAGTTGTTATTACTGTTGCTGATATCGGATTGTTTTAGGACGATTTTATCGGATTTTAATCGCTATCTATATATCGTGTAAAATGTTTTAATGAATGTAAGCCACCCTGAGCCTGCGTTAGTGGGGAGGGCGGGGTATGTTGAATAATAAATAAATAAATAAAATCCCCTTGATATTCCTTTCCCCCCATTTTTTACGCCAGGTAAACCCTAACAGTATCGCTGCCAAGGACGGTCGAATCCGGGAAGGCGATCGTATCGTCCAGGTGAGTTGGGGGAACGGGGGGAATCGACGCGTGCGTGTGTGCGGAGGACGAATGCTTCACGTCTGTATTTAAACCTCCCTTTTCCCTCCCTTTCCTTCACTTGTAGATTAATGGGATGGAGGTGCAGAATCGCGAGGAGGCCGTTGCAATTCTCACCCAGGAGGAGCGGACAAACATCTCTCTGCTGCTGGCTAGACCCGAGACTGAGGTGAAAGGCCTCTAGATGCTTGCCGTGGCTGATCCGGAAGCACGGGGCGGACTGCGTGTTGGATCTGGAAAGGCAGTCCAGGGGAAGGGCGTCCCAAATGCAGACTTCTCCGATGGCCGCCACCCCTCCTTTGCCGTAATAGGAGGGTTCCTTTGAGGATCTGCTGCTGTTGTAAAGCTTTGTAGCATTTTCTTATTTAGGACAGGGAAGGTCCTTTAATGGAGGGGCCGGATGCCCCCCAGCTAACGTATATAGAAGTATGAGATGATACGGGGGGTGGGGGGTGAGAGGGAATCCAGCCGTCAGCTTGGCCAGCGAGAACATCCTTCATCACATTAAGTTGGTCGTCCCTGACTTAGAACAAAGGAGGAGAAAGTTTTTAATCAAAGTCTGCCCGTGCTAACCGGAACACAAACAGTTTGGGATTCCTCAGAGGGACATAGTTTCAAAGGGTAGTTGTGCTATGTGAGGTGCTTGCTTATAGGGGAAATTGTTTTTCCTTTAAACACTCTCTGAGTGCATAAACTTGGTAGTTTTCCGCTGCCACCAGGAATTAAAAATTCCAGTTCTCTCTCTTTTGGTAGTATGACCTAGGGTCTGGGCACTTCTGAGGATTATGTGGCCCTGAGGAAGTACTGTACTGATTTCTGGGATAAGTTTAAACAAAAATTGATTTATTTAATAAAGAACAAAATAGGTTTCTGGTTATTTTGAACAGTTGCTGAAGAAAGGAACTTGTAAATATAACTGGCAAAGCTTGGTGCTACACTCTCAACCTCCAAACTCCACTCTGACAGGCTTATACACTCAGTATACTCTCTCTCTCTCTTATATAGCCACACAGGCTAGTCTCTTTGTTTTATTCACACTGAATAGAATCAACTCGCTTAGTCACACAGACTAAACTGTTGGTCTTATTCACACAGGATTAGACTCAAAATTCCATAGTCACACAGACTATGCTCACTCTTCAAACTTTACATACAGAATCACATCATAGACACACACACACAGAGAGAATCCTCTGACACCCCTCCTCCCACACTCTCAGTCATCAGCCAATCAAAATATACTCATCTCCCTCTATCACTCTTCTTTCAGAACTGCAGTCAAAGTAAACATTTAAAGGAACACACACCCCCAAACATGAAATTATTAGAGGCTACTTTGCACGAGAACAGCTGGATTCGAGTTCAGAAGCGCCTTAGAGACCAACAAGACTTTCAGGGTACAAGCTTTAGAGAGTCAAAGCTCCCTTTGTCAGATGTGACAGAGGAGCTGCGGTCAGACATGCCTTTAGATCCAGCTTAGCTGCGAATGCCTGACAGATCTAAAGGGCACGCTCAGACAGCAACATCTGGGAAACGTCCCGCAGTCATCGGCACCCCATGCTGCCCCGCCACAGAAACGGAGTTAAAAGACACCGGGGGAAGTCGGTCTTAACTGGCCACGGATGGACTTCCCACTGTCTGATCGAGCAAGCACACTCTCAAGCCGCCGGGATGGTCTGCCCATTCCATCCTGACTTGGCACCATTTATTTATTTATTTTTTGCTCACTTAGTGGTATGCGCATAACCACATAATCAGTCCATGAAGAACTCCATGGAGAACTCTCCGCATGGGGGTTCGATTCCTCGTTTATGCGCACGTGCACAAAAAGATTTTTAAAAACCCACCCCACGCATCCGAATGTGCCGTCTGATTGCGCAGTGATGGGCAGTGTTCCCTCTAAGCTGAGTCAGTGTGAGCTAGCTCACAGTTTTTTAGCCTTCAGCTCACAGCTTTTTGCCTTAGCTCAGGAAGGAGCGCCTCAAAGCAAACTAATTTGTGCAGCAACCAAATGCCTCGCTCACAACTTTAATGCCAGGAGCTCACAAAGTAGAATTTGTGCTCACAAGACTCCACAGCTTAGAGGGAACATTGATGATGGGCTGCGATTATACTGGGATGCTTGTGCAGAGTTTGCAATGGATCTTTGCTTCACTGGAGAGGAGGCATTTCTTTCTTCCCTTATTTCTAAGGGAAGGGTACACAGGAAAATCTACAAAATAACAAAGACCTAAGGCTACATCTCTACAGCTACAAAATAGACCGACCACACGGTCTCACAACAAGGACCGTAATGGAGATTCTTCTTCTTCTTGACCCCTAGAAGGAAATCACCTGAATGCATTAACCAATGATTGTGAGTAAACAGACTTAGATTTCATGGGCTTTGTTTTCATTGGCTCTGAGCCAGGTTTCCCTTCCAGGTCAGTCTAAACAACAGCACACAAGGTAAACAGATTTACCCTATCATGACTGAATTAGACCTTGCAACACGCACATATTTCCAGCAGTTGGATCGAGCAACTCCGTTTCAAATGCCAACGGATGAAATAGTAGCACCTCCCGACCACGCCGAATGGCACTTGTAACCACAGCCAGGGAATGTTGACTCTCAAAGTTATACCCCAAAAACCTTGTTGGTCTCTAAAGTGCTGCTGGACTCAGAAGAGAGGAATATTGTTGTATAGATCCCCCCATGACAAAGTCGTAAAGATATTATTTAGGAGTTGGGTTGGGCTAAGCGGGAGGAAATCTCTAGTCTTTCCTGTGCTTAACATTTGATCGAGGAAGACACTATGACGGCCACGTGGCAGCAAAAAGTAGCCACAGAGGTAGATGCTTGGGCTCCTTGAAGGCAGTGAGGAAAGAGCCTGAGTCTGACTCCTGTTTGCCACGTTTCTTGTAATTTTCCCAGTTGTCCAAGCGTTGGAAGGATAGTGACCGGGAGGATTTCCTAGATGACTTTGGCTCTGACCATGAAGCAGGAACAAGACCCCATCGGCTCCTTTCTCCACCAGACCAGCAGGTGTGTGATCTAGAGGGGGAAAGTGGAGACAAGCCACACTTACTGTTCTTCAGGCCTCCGTAAGAACATAAGAAAAGTCCTGCTGGATCATACCAGTGGTCCATCCAGAGCAGCATCCTGTCTCACACAGGGGCCAGGTTCTAGTCCAGCCTCCCGTCTCACACAGGGGCCATCCAGTTCCTCCGGAGGGCCAACAACAGGGCAGAGAGGCCGAGGCCTTCCCCTGATAAGGACACCAGAAGAGCCCTGCTGAGTCAGACCAGTGAGGGTCCCTCTAGGCCAGCCTCCCGTCTCACACAGGGGCCAGCCAGTCCCTCTGGAGGGCCAGCAACAGGGCAGAGAGGCCGAGGCCTTCCCCTGAGAAGAGCACCAGAAGAGCCCTGCTGGGTCAGACCAGTGAAGGTCCCTCTAGTCCAGCCTACCGTCTCACACGGGCCAGCCAGTCCCTCTGGAGGGCCAGGAACAGGGCAGAGAGGCCGAGGCCTTCCCCTGAGAAGAACACCAGAAGAGCCCTGCTGGGTCAGACCAGGGAGGGTCTTTCTAGTCCAGCCTCCCATCTCACACAGGGGCCAGCCAGTTCCTCTGGAGGGCCAACAACAGGCAGAGAGACTGAGCCCTTCTCCTGATGTTGCCTCCTGACTCTTTGATTCAGAGGTTTAGTGCTTCTGAATGTGGAGGTGCCCCTCAGTCACCATGGTAGTAGCCATTCATAGACAGATCCTCCATGGATCTATCAAATCCCCTTTGAAAGATATTTATTCCTATGGCCATCACTACATCCTCTGGCAGCGAATTCCACATTGTAATCACACTCTGTGTACGGTAGTATTTAAGAACATAATAACATAAGGGACGCCAATGTTGGATCAGGCCAAGGGCCCATCCAGTCCAACACTCTGTGTCACACAGTGGCCAAAAATACCAGGTGCCCTCAGGAGGTCCACCCATGGGGCCAGGACACTAGAAGCCCTCCCACTGTTCCCCCCCCCCCAAGCACCAAGCTGACAGAGCATCCCTTGCCCCAGACTGAGAGTTCCTCTCTGCACCTTGTGGCTAAGAGCCACTGATGGACCTCTGCTCCAGATGCTTATCCAATTCCCTCTTGAAGCCATCCATGCCTGTAGCTGCCTCTGTGGCAGTGAATTCCAAGTGTTCATCACTCTTTGGGTGAAGAAGGACTTCCTTTTATCCGTTCTAACCCAACCGCTCAGCAATTTCATGGAGTGCCCACAAGTTCTTGTGAGAAAGGGAGAAAAGTACCTCTTTCTCTACCTGCTCTTTCCCATGCATAATCTTATAAACCTCAATCATGTCACCCCTCAGTCGTCGTTTCTCCAAGCTAAAGAGCCCTAAGCGCCTTAACCTTTCCTCATAGGGAAAGTGTTCCAACCCTTTGATCATTCGAGTTGCCCTTTTCTGCACTTTTCCCAAAGCTATAATATCCTTTTTAAGGTGTGGTGACCAGAACTTCCTTTTGTATTTCCTTTTGTCCGTCCTGATTAACTATTTGTATTATTATTGCAGTATTGAGCCTTATTGTACCATCTATGCTTGACCACTGAAGACGTTTGGTTAGGCCAAAACACGTCAGATCACATTAGGTTTCATGTGTGTACATTGTACAATTTCATCTTGTACTGAGGCAATAGTTGGGCCCATAACTTTTTAAAAATTATCTTGTAATCAAGTACATGTATTTTTGATGATTTTGCACTATTTGTATGTTTCACATTTATGGTTTTTAGGAATTGTCTGTCAGATTTGTATTTGTATAAACTTCCTAGTTCTTAGTTCAATTATTCCGGTTAAGTTTTTTGTTCCCTCCTCCAGTTTGGTGCAGTGGTGAGGAGTGCGGACTCTAATCTGGGAGAACTGGGTTTGATTCCCCGCTCCTCCGCATGCAGCTGCTGGTATGACCTTGGGTCAGTCACAAGTTCCCTCAGAGCTGTTCTCTCAAGAGCAGTCCTCGGGAGAGCTCTCTCAGCCCCACCTACCTCCCAGGGTGTCTTTTGTGGGGAGGGGAAGGGAAAGGAGTTTGTAAGCCGCTCTGAGACTCCGAGTGAAGGGCGGGGTATAAATCCAATCTCCTCCTCCTCCTTTTTCTTCTTCCTCTTCTTTCTGAGAGGGTAAGAGGGCCAAAGCTTCTATAGCTCTTCGCTCTGGGGAAGCGAAGTCAAAAAAGCCTTTGGTGGTGTTTTGGCTCCCACAGGAGTCCGCCAGTTGGAGTTACCCCAACCTACCGAAGACAGCAAAAACACTGGTCCAAAGAATTATATTCCTGCTTCTCTCTCTCTTTCGGAGCTGCAGTGGCCCAAGTGGTTAAGACACTGAACTGCAGGCTGTGGAAGGTCAGTAGTTCAGTAGTTTGAGACCCGAGTGCGCCGCATGATGGAGTGAGCTCCCGTCTCTAGTTCCAGCTCCTGCCAACCTAGCAGTTCGAAAGCAAGAAATTGCAAGTAGAGAAATAGGTACCACTTCATTGGGAAGGTAACAGCGTTCCGTGCGCCTTGGTGTTTAGTCACGCCAGCCACATGACCATGGAAATGTCTTCAGACAGCGCTGGCTCTTCGGCTTTGAAACGGAGATGAGCACCGCAACCCTAGAGTCGGATTCGACTGGCTTTCGAGCAAGGGAACCTTTACCTTTTACCTTTCTCTTAACGGTGCCCTGTCTCTTCTCTCCACAGAGTGAACCTCTCCAGGAAAAGCCTGCCGGGGATCCCGCCACCCCCCTGACCAACAGCCAGGAGCTGGACAGTGGCGTCGGGCGCACCGATGAGAGCACCCGCAACGAAGAGAGCTCCGAACATGACCTCCTTGGAGACGAAGCCCCCAGTGCCGCCAACACCCCGGGGAGCCTGCGCAAATTTGGCCCCAGCCTGCAGCCCCGCGACTTCCACTACAGCATGGACTCACTGCTGGCCGGGGAGCCGCCGAGCGCCGTGGGCACTGACATGATGCCGGGGCTGACTGACGAAGAGTACGAGCGCTACCGCGAGCTGCTAGAGCTGAAATGCCACCTGGAGAATGGCAACGACCCGGGCTTGGTGAGCTCGGCGCTGGACGTCAACCGCAACGAAGTCGCCCTTCTGGAGGAAGAACTCCGCCACCTGGAGTTCAAGTGCCGCAACATCCTGCGGGCCCAGAAGATGCAGCAGCTGCGCGAGCGGTGCATGAAGGCGTGGTTGCTGGAGGAGGAAGGGTTGTACGCCCTGGAAGGAGAACCGAAGAAACACGAGTTGTCTGATATCACGGAGCTGCCGGAACGCTCGGACAAGGACAGCACCAGTGCCTACAACACCGGGGAGAGTTGCCGCAGCACCCCCTTGTTGGAAAGCCCCTTGCGCCGCTTGGCCGAGCACCCCAACCTTAATCGGACTGCCCCGCCTTCGCCTCCACAGCCCAAATTCCGCCGGGAGGAACGGGTGCGGCGCAGCCCCAAAGCGGGTGGAGAAGGGAGCCCCTATCTGACCCGGCGGCAGCGGGAAGAGCCTCCTCCTCCTCCCATCAGCCCGATGAGCCTAGCTAGCATATGCAAGGACTCTCTCGGGGGCAAAGGGGAGCCCCGCATGGAATGGAAAGTGAAGGTCCGCAGCGACGGCACCCGCTACGTGGCCAAGAGGCCAGTGAGGGACCGGCTGCTGAAAGCCCGGGCCATGAAGATCCGCGAGGAACGCAGCGGCATGACGACGGACGACGACGCCGTCAGCGAGATGAAGATGGGGCGCTACTGGAGCAAGGAGGAGCGCAAGCAGCACCTGATCCGCGCCCGCGAGCAGCGAAAGCGCCGCGAGTTCATGATGCAGAGCCGCCTGGAGTGCCTGCGGGAGCGGGAAGGCAGCGAGGCCCGCGGGGTCTCCGGGGAGGTCAACATCTTGGCCCTGAGCCACCGCAAGACCATGAAGAAGCGGAGTCGCCGGATCTTGGATAACTGGATCACCATCCAGGAGATGCTGGCCCACGGCACCCGCTCCGCAGACGGACGCCGGGTTTATAACCCCCTCCTCTCCGTCACCACCGTCTGAGTCCATGGAGACGGATGTCTGAGGACGCTGCCACGCTCCTTTCCCCTCTGGGTGTGTCAGAGAGCCGGCCTCCTTTTCCGTGACCGGGGAAACGGCTCTTCGGACACACCGGGGAAGCGTTCCATGTTGCCCTCTGAGCTCCGCGGGGCTCAGGGAAGGCCTGACTCTCTGAACCAAATTTCGGGACAGTTAAGCCCAGCATCCCTTCCTGCCTTAAGAGCCAGGGGGGCGAGAGGGGCCCACTCCAGAGTCTGCACCCATCCAGAACTTTCTGTGGAGAGAGGCCCATTATCCTGCTGTGTACACCTTCTGCCTTGCGAGGGAGTCCCAGGGCAACTCCGTTACCCTCTCAGACGGAAAGCTCCTTCCAGCTTGGCCCCTGCCGATCGTACTCCGTCCGAAGCACAAGAAATCCGCTGTGGTCGACGCACAGTGTGCAGAGCACAAGGGACGTGAGGGGCTCGCCTGCCCTATAGGCTGACAGCACCAATGAAGAACCCCCCCCCCAACAATAACTGGGATGTTGTGACATCTTTCTCTCTTCTTTTCCTCTCTCTCGCTCTCTCTTTTTCCTCTTCTCTTTCGTGATTGTGGCTCTCAGTTTCCTTTTTTTCATTTCTCTATTTAAAACCCGGAGCCTTGGGCCCTGGCGGCTCACCCCGCAAGCGACTGAAGAGTCCCCCCCGTCCTGCATTTTCTACCATCCCATCGCCTCCCTCTGTCCTAGAGGGAGGAACGCCGGCTTAGCATTGGGAGGCTGTGGAGCAGATAAGCTTGCGGTAAACCCGGCGCCCGTGGCTGAACTTGCATTGTTACAATAAAAACTGTTGTTTCTACTCATTGCAGGAAAAAAAAAGCAGCAACCATAAGTTTTTGCGGGGTTTTATTTCGAAAGACGAATGTTAGAGGACAGGGACTTCCAACACTGTTGACTCTGCAGGCCCTTTCGGAGTCTTGAGAACGGGTAATGGGTGTTACGGTAGGAAGAGGGAAATGGTGCCTTTCCTTGCTGGGAAACTTCCTTCAACCGAGGGTTCCCTAGAAAGTACCCTGGTAACCAATTGCTACTGCCTAAGACCTCCTGAGCAAAGTCTAGGAGAAGATCCACAGCCGAAACAGATGAATCAAAAGAACGAGAAGACTGTGAAAAATGACGCTAATAAAGATAATAAGGGTCGTTATGTATTGTTTTTCACAAGTTCTATATAATGCCGATATATAACATTCACAAATGCCACACTTATTAGTACAAAAATCTTATTATAAATTCACAAGTTTACAAATTCTCAGATTCTTAAGTCCACACATCCAAAGCCTAATGAAGATTCCGGATAAATCTTCCGTTTCAGTTGTTTTCCTCAGAGATGGACAGATATTATCTCCAATACTGGATTATGAATGTTGATATCCAAAATTTCCAGTAATGATTTCAAATGCCATCAAGTTTCAGATCACAGAAAATGAAGAAACGTGAATTTAAAAATGGGCTGGTAGGTACAAACTATCATTTCAAAGTTTATAATAAGATTTTTGAACTAATAAGTGTGGCATTTGTGAATGTTGTTGTCAAGGCTCAGGTGGGGTGTCACCTGACGCTGCCACCACTCTGGTTTTAGGATCCCTTGAGAAGGCCCAGAGCACCCTCCCAAGACCTTCAGACCTCCCTTGTTTGGCCGAATAATAGGCGTGAGGATCAGGCAGAGTAAACAACAAAGAAAAATTACTGGCAAAATGTCAGGTTCTACAATGCCAAGACCACGGCCTCACAACCCGGAAAATCTACAGCAGAAGGTTTATTTTTACAGGAGGTCAACCCAATATGGGGAAACAAACAAGGTGCAAGAACAAAATCAGTAAGGGGGTGAAACGAAAAGAAGCCAAATGCCCTAACGCGTCTAAACTTACCGTCCCTAGCTCACTGTCTCAAGTGGGCCTCAGTCTGCTCCCCCTTCCTCTCAGGATAATAATAATAATAATAATAATAATAATAATAATAAAAAGAAAAAATTCAGCTTATATCCCGCTCGAACCCCTCCCACGGGGTCTCTGAGTGGCTTACATGGTTTGTTATCCCTAACTATGGGCACATACATCATTGGGGCAGGATTGCCTACCAGCACCCAGTGGGATTCAGTTGGTATTTCCTCAGCTTGCCTCGGCTCGGCTCCCGGCCAAGGATGAGGGTCTCTCCCCTGCAGCGGCCTTCCTCCTGGCCCTGCCCTCTTGGAAGGAAGAAAGAACAGCTCTTCTTCTGTACCAGCTCTTTTGTTCTAAGTCCCCTTTCTCTGTGATTGGCTAAAATTGGCACCAAAACCTCTCAGGAGCTTCTGGGAGCTGTAGGCCTGGCCTCCTCCCACTGCTACTCAGGCTCCCTGGGCCTGCTAGGCCTTTGCTTGCACAGCCCAGATCATGACGTATATTGGCATTATATAGAACTCGTGAAAAACAATATAATAGTACGTCTTGAGAGCATCTAGACTGACCTGCTGAGAAGGTAGTCTTCCAGCTCAGTACTGACGCAATAACAATATAACTTATAACCAACTTGGTAGCACCTGTGCAGTGTAGCCCGCGGGGAAGAGATTAAGAGAAATATCCCAGAGAGATAGATTGTACTCAGTGAAGCCACAAAATATCTTGATAGGAAGGATTGTTGTAAAAGAGAGAAGAAGAAGAAACAAAGGAAGAGGGTGGTTGTGGTGGAAAGGAGGCAAAACAAAATACAGGGGAAAGCACACAAAACAACAGAACAGAGGCATTCAAATTAAAAGCAATGCAGGCCCTGTTCACACGGTGCATTTGCCACACTAAAGATACGGATGATAGGCGGATTTTCCAGGCGCAATCACACCACATCTGGGAAGCGTAGTGCACCCGTGGCTAACCCGTGGCTTTTTGCCGAAGATACGGAGGAAAACACTAGTACATATGATGTGCTACATACAATGTGCTAGTTTCCAGAAAAGCGTGGCAAGGGTGTCTGATCGCGTTTCCGCTGGAATCCCATGGCATCTGGCGCCCGCCCATGTCCCGTTGCAAACCGGATGTGTTTGTTTTTTTAAGTCTCCACAGGATGCGCACAAACGCCCACCGGCACATGCGCACACTGTGGTGAGGGAGGAAAATTCCCATTTGCCACGGAAGCGGCGCCTAGCGATTGCCAGTGTGATCGTGCCATGCCGCTTCTTTGCCGCGCTGCAGGATAGCCATGTGATCGGCACCTAACGGCATAGCCACGGGACCTCCACGGGACATGTGATCGGGCTGCTGCGCGTTACTTTGCTCCGGGGCAAACAGCCGGGCTCCCACCCACCACCCGCATTTTCCGGCCCGTGTGACCGGGACTGCAGTTGAACTAAATAAGCTAAACACACATTACCTATTATGTAGCAGGTTCCTCAGACCATGTGCAGAGCTCCTTGTGGTAACAAGACATTGAAAGGGTCATTAACTCCTACCCAACCTATGAACCCAGTTTCCACTCAAGACTGAAAACTGAAATGAAGGAGAGATCCCAGATATTTATGCTGTGGAATTAGACCTGACTCAGCCTCCTTTCTAGGAATGATGAGCTGATTTTTGCCGGCTTCTCACGGATCCCCACCTCTGATGTCAGGATGCGGTATAGTCCCATTTCCATCAAGCACCTGGAAATGGCTGTGGACTTCCATGACAAATAGATGGTCTGGTCCAAACCGGATGGTCCTTTGTCCAAAAGTTGTGCAGTGGGGATCCTGCAGGGACTTGCAGTGGGCACCTCACTTTCCCCTGTATCCCCAATCCACACACTATCTTGTTTCCCCCCCTGCTGGCAGCCTCCATAGCCTCACCTCTCCCTGCTTCCTGTTCTCCTTTGCACTTATCAACCAACCAGCCTTTTATCTGAAGTGGTTAAGTGCGCAGACTCTAATTTGGGAGAACCGGGTTTGATTCCCCACTCCTCCACTTGCACCTGAGCCACTGGCATTAAAGTTGTGAGGGATAGATTTGGCTGCTGCATAAATTAGTTTGCTCTAGAGTCAGCCTTCCTGAGCTGAGACAGAAATGTGTGAGCTGGAGGCTAAAAAACTGTGAGCTAGCTCACACTAACTCATCTTAGAGGGAACACTGCCTGTGAGGTAGGTGGGGCTGAGAGAGCTCTTGACAGAAACTGCTTTTTTTCAAGGACAGCTCTTATCAGAACTACAGCTTGCCCAAGGCCATCCAGCCAGGTGCAACTGGAGAAGTGGGGAATCAAACCCGGTTCTCCTAGAGTCCACGCACTTAACCATGACACCAAACTGGCTGTAAGATGCAGGCCACCCACCTTTTTCTTCCTTAGCTACGGCAGAATAGAATGGCATTCCAGAGGGAATAACCGTAAAAGCCCGCCCACATTTTGGCAGCAAGCAGATCAGTATAAATGCAGGTGAAACACGTCCGAGGTCAGAGGCTTGCCGGCAAAACCGGGCCGGCCATGAAAATAGCCGAAAGCGGTGATCGAGCACTACCTGGATACCTTCCGTTTGCTCAATACAGGAAGCGGCACGGATCCAGGGAACCGCCACTAAGAAACACGTCCTTTGCAGGATTGCAGCTGAACATTCAAGCCAGTGAGCCGTCCTCCCCCCAAGCCCCTTCCCGATTGGCTTCCCCAACTTTAATCCAACATTAATGCGACTTCAGAGCCGCAGTGTAATCCCCCCCGCACTGCGCCGGCTCACACCCGGAGCTGCTGTTCTTAGGCGGATAAGGAGCCGTGGCATGAATACCGCTGCACCCAGGGACGGGAATGCTTAACAGGATTAAGGGAGGGGGAATCAGGCCCAAAGCTCACGGGTGGGAAAGCGGATGCCGGCGCGGCAGATCCCCAACACCTCCGGTTGGAGCAGCTCTTCCGGGCAAGGAGGGGGGTGCTATAGATACGGGCTCAGCCCAAGAATTCCTTTCATTTCCATGGTAGTGCTCGCTATTTGGTTTCTCCCCCAGTCACACCATGAACCTGCTTCATACTGAATCAGACCCTTGGTATCAAGGCCACTGTTGCCTACAACTGGTAGTGGCGCTCCAGGGTCTCCAGTCGAGGTCTTTCCCATACCTTTGCTTGCACAGCCCAGATCATGACGTATATTGGCATTATATAGAACTCGTGAAAAACAATATAATAGTACGTCCTGAGAACATCTGGACCGACCTGCTGAGAAGGTAGTCTTCCAGCTCAGTACTGACGCAATAACAATATAACTTATAACCAACTTGGTAGCACCTGTGCAGTGTAGCCCGCGGGGAAGAGATTAAGAGAAATATCCCAGAGAGATAGATTGTACTCAGTGAAGCCACAAAATATCTTGATAGGAAGGATTGTTGTAAAAGAGAGAAGAAGAAGAAACAAAGGAAGAGGGTGGTTGTGGTGGAAAGGAGGCAAAACAAAATACAGGGGAAAGCACACAAAACAACAGAACAGAGGCATTCAAATTAAAAGCAATGCAGGCCCTGTTCACACGGTGCATTTGCCACACTAAAGATACGGATGATAGGCGGATTTTCCAGGCGCAATCACACCACATCTGGGAAGCGTAGTGCACCCGTGGCTAACCCGTGGCTTTTTGCCGAAGATACGGAGTAAAACACTAGTACATATGATGTGCTAGTTTCTGGAAAACGCGGGGCAAGGGCGGGCGACTGATCGTGTTTCCGCTGGAATCCCATGGCATCCGGCGCCCGCCCATGTCCCGTCGCAAACCGGATGTTTTTTGGGTTTTTTAAAGTCTCCACAGGATGCCCACAAACGCCCACCGGCACATGCGCACACTGTGGTGAGGGAGGAAAAAAATCCCGTTTGCCACGGAAGCGGCGCCTAGCGATTGCCAGTGTGGTCGGCACCTAACGGCCTAGCCATGGGACCTCCACGGGACATGTGATCGGGCTGCTGCGCGTTACTTTGCTCCGGGGCAAACAGCTGCGCTTCCCCTCCTCATTTTCCGGCCCGTGTGACCGGGACCACAGTTGAACTAAATAAGCTAAACACACATTACCTATTATGTAGCAGGTTCCTCAGACCATGTGCAGAGCTCCTTGTGGTAACAAGACATTGAAAGGGTAATTAACCCCTACCCAACCTATGAACCCAGTTTCCACTCAAGACTGAAAACTGAAGAGAAGGAGAGATCCCAGATATCCAAATATTTATGCTAAGTGGAATTGGACCTGAGTCAGCCTCTTTTCTAGGAATGATGAGCTGATTTTTTTCCGGCTTCTCATGGATCCCCACCTCTG
>NW_015162065.1:123618-135430 GCF_001447785.1 Gekko japonicus
AGGCCAAGCAGAGGCTCTGCCACTGAGCCAGGGCCTCAGGTCGAGGTCTTTCCCATCACCTCCTGCCTGGTCCTTTTAACTGGAGATTGAACCTGGGACCTCCTGCATGCCGAGCAGAGCCTCTTCAACTGAGCCAGGATCTCAGGTCAAGGTCTTTCTTATCATCTGGCTGCCTGATCCTTTTAACTGGGGATGGTGGGGATTGAACCTGGGACCTCCTGCATGCCAAGCAGAAGCTCTGCCACTGAGCAACACCCCCTTTGTTCCTTCCTGTTCTCTCACCCCTTCCCACCCCAAGCACAAAGCCTTTTGACAGGCAGACCTTCCAAAGCCGCTACAGGGCTGTTTGCATTGCTGATAGATGATAAAAGAGTCGTGACTGTGGGACCCAGCACCCCACCGCTTCCCAAGGAAAGACGGCCAAGACCAAGGTCGGCAGGAGACATTTATTGAGGTGCATCAGGCTTGGATGTTGCTCTTGGCGCTGAAGGCCATGTAATACACCAGGAGGCCGATTAAGGCTGCCAGCACCTCAGTGGAGACCCACGGTCCGTTCCAGGCGCCCTGGAAGGGAAGAAAGGAGAGGTGACGGTCGGGGGGGTGGGGGTGAGGCAGGCATGAAAGAGCAAGAGGCGAGGCTCGCTGAATCCACTGGTTGACCACAGGAAGATTCTGATCCGATTTGCGTAAGAACGTAAGAGAAGCCATGTTGGATCAGGCCAATGGACCCCCCCCTCCAACACTCTGTGTCGCACTGTGGCTAAAACTCAGGGGCCATGAAGAGGTCCACCAGCAAGGCCAGAACTCAAGAAACCCTCCCACTGTTGCCCTTCCCAGCACCAAGGACACAGAGCATCACTGCCCCAGACATAAGAATGTACGAGACGCCATGTTGGATCAGGCCAATGGCCCATCCAGTCCAACGCTCTGTGTCACACAGTGGCCAAAACCGAGGGGCCATCAGGAGGTCCACTAGCAGGGCCAGAACTCCAGAAACCCTCCCACTGTTGCCCCCCAAGCACCAAGAAGACAGAGCATCCCTTGCCCCAGACATAAGAAAAGCTATGTTGGATCAGGCCAGTGGCCCCTCCAGTCCAACACTCTGTGTCACAGTGGCCAAAACCCAGGGGCCATCGGGAGGTCCACCGATGGGGCCAGAACTCCAGAAGCCCTCCCAATGTTGCCCTTTAGGCACCAAGATCACAGAGAATCTCTGCCCCAGACATAAGAGTTCAGGGTCAAGCCCCAGCTCAGGTGTGGGGAAGAGGTCTTATCAGTGAATCATTACATTGGGGGTTAGCAAGGGTCATTTTGTAGAAAAAGAGGTGTAGGAGCTCATTAGCATAACTTATTTGCATATGCCACACCCCCTGACATCACCGGAAGTGTGTCCGAAGGCAACACCCACCGCTCAGGCTCTGCTGGACTGTTTTGGATTGCTAATTATTGGGGGGGGGGGGAACATGCAGACCTGTCCCTCACAGAGGGAGAGCTTGTACCTGAATAAAACCTGGTTTTAAAGGTGCCACTGGACTGTTTTGGACCGGGGGGCTAAGGGGGAGCTCTGCAGCTTACCTGGCTGCTTCTTGCTCTGACTGAGGGCTGCTGGGGGCAGGAAGTGGGGCTTGTTGCATGTGCCCGCCCCCTGGGCTCTTTACTGCCGGAGCTCCGCTTCAGTGCGCTCCTGCAGGAAATGACCCCTGGGTGGGTTAAGGCTGGTCTTGGGATGGGGGGGGGATGTTGGCATCCTGTCACCTAGCATCCAGCCCACAGGACAGGCTTGTCTCCTGACGACCCAGGGGGAGGAAGAGAGGGTAGACAACCATTTACCCAAGCCTGTGGGAGTTATCACTCAAAACGTCCAGCTTCCGAGGGTAACTGTGTTGGTCTGAAGTAGGGGAGCCAGATTCGAGACCGGCAGGCGATCAACAAGATTCTCGGGGTATGAGGGTTCGAGAGTCCAGAAGTCAGATGAAGGGAGCTTTGGCACTTGAAAACTTCTATCCCAAGAATCTTGCTCATCAACAAGGTGCTACTGAACTTGAATCTAGCTCAAAAGGCAGGAACTGGACTCAGAAGATGCATTGGCATTACGCCCGGCTGCAGGATTTTGCCCAAGCCTATTTTTGGTATTTTAGCACAATGATTTTGACGCCCGTCTGTCCGATCCCTTTTCAGGACAATCGAGCGTGTCCAGGAGAGGGCAACCAGGATGGTGAGAGGGTTGGAATCCAAGTCTTAGGAGGAAAGGCTGAAAGAGTTGGGTCTGTTTAGTCTGGGAAAGAGAAGGCGTAGAGGGGACAGGATTGCAGTCTTCAAGTATTTGAAGGGCTGTCATGTAGAAGGTGGAGCAGATCTAGTCTCTCTTGCTCCGGGTTGCAAGACTAGATCTAATGGGTGGAAATGACAAGGGAGTCGATCATTGGCTAAATATCAGGGGAAACTTCCTAACTGTGAGAGTGGCTGAGCAGTGGAACAGACTGCCTCGGGAGGGGGTGGAGGCTCCTTCGCTGGACGTTTTCAAGCAGAGGCTGGACGGCCATCTTTCGGGTATGTTGTAGGTATGTAGGGCTCTCTTTCAGCTACACTCCTGCAGAGTGCAGGGGGTTGGACTAGACGACCTGCAAGGTCCCTCCCAACTCTAACATTCTATGATTGTAGCCCTCATGGGGAATGAAGGAACGGTTGAAAGCATAAGGTTGGGAGGAGACTCGGAGCTTTGCAGTGGGAAAGGGGAATTGTCCAAAAACACCCATCAGGGGAAACGCTCCGCCCGCTCCAACCGACGGAAAGCAAAATTAAGTCGGACGTACTCGTTTGTACAATTTATTTGAACCGTGAAATTGGGATGCTTCTTGGGTGCCAAGGAGGGCAGATGGGAGAGAGTCCCGAAGGGCAGGCCACAGTGAATCGTTAACATCTAAGCAAAGTCAAAAGGACACGAGTTCCTGGCGTTCGATTCCTTCCCTACCCGTTTGCTGGTCTCCCGCCACTTCTATTGGCCAGCTCGTCCTCATCCAGCCTTCAGGATCCTAAGCATCTTTCTTGTGGGCAGGGGTCATTTCCTGCAGGAGCGCACAGGAGCGGAGCTCCGGCAGTAAAGAGCCCAGGGGGTGGGCACATGCAACAAGCCCCACCCCCTGCTCCCAGCAGCCCTCAGTCAGAGCAAGAAGCAGCCAGGGAATTTGCAGAGCCCCCGCCCCGACCCAAAACAGTCCGTGGCACCTTTAAGACCAAGTTTTATTCAGGTACAAGCTCTCCCTCCTCTGCGAGGACAGATCTGCACGTCCCCCCCCCCCAATAGCTAGCAATTCAAAACATTCCAGTGGAGTTTGAGCAGTGGGTGTTGCCTTCTGACACGCTTCTAGTGATGCCAGGGGGTGTGGCATATGCAAATAAGTTATGCTAATTAGCTCATGCACCTCTTTTTCTACGAAATGACCCCTGCTTGTGGGCAGAAAGTTGTCGTTTAACGTTTAAACAATATATCCAATGTGAGCTGTGGAGTTTTGTGAGCAAAAATTCTGCTTTGTGAGCGACTGGCATTGAAGTGGTGAGTGAGCGATTTGGCTCCTGCATAAATTAATTTGCTCTGGAGCCACATCCTTCCTCGGCTAAGACAAGAATGTGTGAGCCGGAGACTAAAAAACTGTGGAATTCGCTGCCAGAGGATACAGTGATGGCCACAATAAATAGATACATGGAGGATATGTCCAGTCTTCCCTCTAAGCTGAGAGAGTGTGAGCTAGCTCACAGTTTTTTAGCCTCCGTTTCACACACATTTGTCTTTGCTCAGGAAGGATGGCTCCAGAGCAAACTATATGATGCGATAACAAAACAGCACGCTCACAACTTTAATGCCAGGAGCTCACAAGACCCCACAGCTTAGAGGGAGCCTTGGACGTGTCTATCAATGCCTACTAGCCATTGTGACTGAGGGGGAGAGGAAGAAAAGAGACTGGATTTATAGCCCGCCCTTCACTCGGTGTGTCAGAGCGGCTTACATTCTCCTTTTCCTTCCCCTCCACACAACAGACACCCTGTGAGGTAGGCGGGCCTGAGAGAGCTCTGAGAGAACTGCCCTTTCAAGGACAGCTCTTGTCAGAACTATGACTTGCCCAAGGTCATCCAGCAGCTGCAAGTGGAGGAATGGGGAATCAAACCCGGCTCTCCCAGTTTAAAGTTCATGCACTTAACCACTACAGCAAACCTCCACCATTCAGAGGCAGTCAACCTCTGAATCCCAGTGCCAGGAGGCAACACTAGTGGAAGGCCTCGGCCTCTCTGCCCTGTTGCTGGCCCTCCAGAGGAACTGGCTGGCCCCTGTGTGAGGCGAGAGGCTGGACTAGATGGACCCTCCCTGGTCTGACCCAGCAGGGCTCTTCTGGTGTCCTTCTCAGGGGAAGGCCTCGGCCTTTCTGCCCTGTTGTTGGCCCTCCAGAGGGACTGGCTGGCCCCTGTGTGAGACGGGATGCCGGACTACATGGACTATTGGCCTGATCCAGCCGGGCTCTCCTGATGTTCTTATGAGTCCTTCAAAGTCCTACTGGGCTACTGCCACCAACTCCACCCTGGGACCAAGAACCCAACCAACACGGCTGAACCTTCAGGGAACTGTAAAGATGCACCCCATTAAAGGACGGGAGCACAACCACTCCAGGAGCCCACCAAACATCCCATGAGCCTCAGGTTTATTCAGCCCTGGCTAGAAAATCAAGGGCCGAGTTTCACAGCGCAAGGTCTGTCCTTCCCAGCCTCGGGCTGGGGCCACTCTAGGGACAACCCCCCCCCTCCTTTTACTCACTCGATGATCCACGTTGACTGTGAAGAGGGGCTTGATCTCGGAGACATCCTCGTTGTTGCGCTGAGCCTGCGCCAGGGAAAAGAAATGTGCAGCCATGAGACAAGGGAGTTAAATGGGACTCCTCATGGGTCGCTGCAGATCCAGGCCCACCACCGGTCCCTTACACTGGGGAGCAGCTCCAGAAACGGTTCTTAAAATAAGGTCACTAATGAGGACTAGGATGGGATAGGGCTAAGTGTTCAAATGGGAGAGAGGGTGATAAGATCGAGCTCAACAGCATCTGCCAGAGAGGTCCCTTACACTCAGGGGTCATTTCCTGCAGGAGCGCACAGAGGCGGAGCTCTAGCACTAGAGCCCAGGGGGCGGGCACATGCAACAAGCCCCGCCCCCTGCTCCTTCTCTCCCTTTCTTTCCCTCTTTCTCTTTCTTTCTTTTCCTCCTTTTTTTCTTTCTTTTCTGCCTTCCTTCCTTCTCTCCCTCCGTATTTCTGTCTCTCCCTCTTTCCCTTTCTTTCTCTCTCTCTCTGCACAGATCTGTGTGAGGGCAGATCTGTGACCCCCCCCAAGCTAGCAATCCGAAACAGTCCAGTGGCACCTTTAAGACCAAGTTTTATTCAGGTCCAAGCTCTCCCTCCTCTGTGAGGGCAGATCTGCACGTCCCGTCCCCCCCAATAGTTAGCAATCCAAAACAGTCCAGTGGCGCCTGAGCGGTGGGTGTTGCCTTCTGACACACTTCCGGTGATGTCAGGGGGTGTGGCATATGCAAATAAGTTATGCTAATGAGCTCCTGCACCTCTTTTTCTACAAAATGACCCCTGCTTACACTACTAGAGAATCTTTGCCATCGACTTTCTCTCAAACCTGTGCCGAAATTCCCAACTACCGCTTTAGAGTTTGCCTTTCTGATCTGAGTCGAAGTGAGGAAGGGCTATCAATAACGTAAATAAATAAATTACAGTGAGTCGGTAATATATCATCGACAGGCCTAGGACAGTCTTCCTATTCACCAGGAATCCAACCGGCTGCAGCCCCACCACAAACTGCCTTCCCCCTCCATGCACCAAGGGGCGATCTCACCTTACGCAAGATGCTGTAAGACTCCTCATCGAAGAATTTCACCTCGTAGGTGCCGGAGCGGGCCAGCTTGTGCTCCATGCTCCAGGAGACCTGCTCGAGAAAGGATCATCGGATCAGCACCCAGAGAAATGGGAACCGAGCTGGGGGGCGCACGGGCGTCACAAAGCACGGGGCAGATGTGCCACCCGCTTCAGTGGCCAGGGCTACAGCAAGCCGGACTAGCCAATGGTTCGGGGTGGTAAGATTGCTTTCGCATGGAGCACACTATGGCAGGAGCCATGGGACCAGGCCCGCCATAAATCCAGAGCCATGCGCTTGCGCAGGGAGGGGAATGCAGCCACGCTGTCTCCCAATTAAAGAGCAGTCCAGGGCTATTTTTGGGCAGGAACACACAGGAACGGAGTTCCGGCTGGCTCCCGAGTTGGCCACGCCCAGCAGGAACTCATTAGCATAATAGGCCACACCCAACAGCAGAAACTCATTAGGATTGGCTACATTAGGGGTGTGTGGCCTAACATGCAAAGGAGTTCCTGCTACAAAAAAAGGCCCTGGGTTTTGACAACAAACAAGGTGAGCAGAATAAGAGGCAAAAGGTGGGTGTGGCTGGATGTCCACACTTCTGGTAACATGGGGGTGCTAATGAGCTGTGCTGTCAGGGGTGTGGCCTAATATGCTAATGGTTTTGCTGTTGGGTGTGGCCTATTATGCTAATGAGTTCCTGCTGGGCTTTTTCTACAAAAAGAGCCCTGAAGAGCACAATACACACACACCCCAGTCTGTTCAACAGTGCCAACGTCAAAGATGCACCCTAGGGCACAGCTGGCCTGCTTGTTTCAGTTGAGGGTAGTCGGGGACCCTTTTTTCTATCACCGCATTGCTATGATTACCAATCACAAACTATAGCTGATATAACGAGATTACTCTATTAAGTATCCTTGTTCTAGCACAGGGGGTCCCCAACATGGCGCCACGGCATCTCCTGACACCTTTCCAAGCCCCACCAAGTGTTCCTAAACAGTGGGCGGGGCCAAGTGGGGCTTTTTGCCCAGCAACACTTCTGATTGGCCACTGGAGATCTGACTGGCTTTGTGGATGTTTACAATGTTATTTTGGCAGTGACTGCAACGATCTTCACCATGTGGCTGAAGGTAAGCTGTGGTTGCCATCTTGTGGCGGCTCCGCCTCCCGTGGCTGCCCCCACACTGTTGTGTCAGATTCCAAAAGTTGCCCACAGGCTCAAAAAAGGGGACCCCTGTTCTAGCAGGAAAGTGCAAGCTAATGTTTCTAAGGCAGGCATTCCTAGCGCTTCCTTAACTTTGTAGTTTGCTTGTATGGACACTGCATTTTTAAAAAAACAGTGACATCAAACGGAGAAGAGTTTGAAAGCAAAATGAGAGAAAGCCACTGGGTTTCAAGAGAAGACCCACCAGTTACACAGCAGTCCAAACGAAATGCATTTTTGAGACCAGATACAGCAGTTATTCAGAAGTTAAGGCCCCTGAGACAGACCGAACATATCATGACCAATGTTCCCTCTAAGCTGCACTGGGTTTCAAGAGAAGACCCACCAGTCACACAGCAGTCCAAACGAAATTTTTGAGACCAGATACAGCAGTTATTCAGAAGTTAAGGCCCCTGAGACAGACAGAACATATCATGACCAATGTTCCCTCTAAGCTGTGGAGTCTTATAAGCAAAAATTCTACTTTGTGAGCTGCTGGCATTAAAGCTGTGAGCAAGCGATTTGGCTACTGCATAAATTAGTTTGCTCTGGAGTCATCTTTCCTGAGCTAAGACAAAAATGTGTGAGCTGGAGGCTAAAAACCTGTGAGCTGGCTCACACTAACTCAGCTTACAGGGAACACTGATCATGACCTAAACGTTCCATTACAGATGGCTGATGAAGCTGGGATTCCATTTCGTGTCCAACACCTTTCTGCATCCAACAATGCCCAATTACATTCCTCTCTGGCAGCCAAAGATCACTGTGACTCTGTACCTGATAGCGGCCAACATCTTGACCCCGAGTGACAGGAAACTGCTTGCCGTTAACATCTGCGTAGAGGGCAACATTCTAGAGAAAGAGAGAACACGACTGACAATGGCTTGCTTGTTATCGCTCAGGAGAGGTATAACACAGCTCCATTCATCACAGCTTGGAAGCTGAGCAAGGCCAGCCATGATTAGTACTTGGATGGGAGACCACCAAGGAAGCCCAGGGTTGCTACGCAGAGGGAAGCAATGACAAACCTCCTCTGTTTGCCTCTATCCTGACCTGGATGGCCCAGGATAGCCCAATCTCGTCTGATCCTGGAACCTTACCAAGGTTGGCCCTTGGAAGTATTTGGATGGGAGGCCACCAAGGAAGACCAGGGTTGCTATGCAGAGGCAGGCAATGGCAAACCGCCTCTGTTCATCTCTTGCCTTGGAAACCCAGTGGTCCTGGGGTAACCATGAGTTGGTGGCAACTCAACAGTATGCAATACTATGAGAAAGGTGGGGCACCCTCCTTCATCTTCAAATGCCAGCACGGCCTCCTGGTTATAAGGCACACTAGACCTGGTAGAAGTAACTAAAGAACTTTGTTCAAGACATGATGATGAAGAACAGCTGTGCCAGAACTATGGCTTGCCCAAGGTCATCCAGTAGGTGCAGGTGGAGGAGTGGGGAATCAAACCCGGTTCTCCCAGATTAGAGGCCACGCACTTAACCACTACATCAAACTGGAAGGGGGTGAGTGCAGGCATTAGAGAAGATGTGTAAGTTGTTGGGGTGAGTGACTATATAAATCAATTGTGAAACCTCATTTGGAATACTGTGTGCAGTTCTGGTCACCACCCCTTAAAAAGGATATTATAGCTTTGGGAAAAGTGCAGAAAAGGGCAACTCGAATAATAAAAGGGTTGGAACACTTTCCCTATGAGGAAAGGTTAAAGCGCTTAGGGCTCTTTAGCTTGGAGAAACGACGGCTGAGGGGTGACCTGATTGAGGTTTATAAGATTATGCATGGGATAGAGCAGGTAGAGAAAGAGGTACTTTTCTCCCTTTCTCACAAGACAAGAACTCCTTGTGGGCACGCCATGAAATTGCTGAGCGGTCGGGTTAGAACGGATAAAAGGAAGTACTTCTTCACCCAAAGAGTGATTAACACTTGGAATTCACTGCCACAGGAAGTGGTGGCGGCTACAAGCATGGACGGCTTCAAAAGGGAATTAGATAAGCATATGGACCAGAGGTCCATCAGTGGCTATTAGCCACAAGGTATAGATAGGGACTCTGGGGCAAGTGATGCTCTGTCATCTTGGTGCTTGGGGGGGGCAACAGTGGGAGGGCTTCTAATGTCCTGGCCCCACTGGTGGACCTCCTGATGGCACTGGTATTTCTGGCCACTGTGTGATACAGAGTGTTGGACTGGATGGGCCTTTGGCCTGATCCAACACTGGCATCTCTTATGTTCTTAAGAAGAGGAGGAGATTGGATTTACACCCCGCCCTTCATTCGGAGTCTCAGAGCGGCTTGCAAACTCCTTTCCCTTCCCCTCCCCACCACAGACACCCTGTGCTGTAGGCGGGGCTGAGAGAGCTCTTTCGGGAACTGCCCTTTCAAGGACAGCTCTGACAGAACTATGGCTTGCCCAAGGTCATCCAGCTGCTGCAAGTGGAGGACTGGGGAATCAAACCCGGTTCTCCCAGATTAGAGTCTGCGCACTTAACCACTACACCACACTGGCTCTCATCTGAGGGTTCACACAGCTAGTTCTTGAATAGGTTTTAGCCCTTCCCTGAACACACATGTGCCACCCGCTTCAGTGACTGGCGCTACAGCAAGCCAGGCCAGCCAATGGTTCGGGGAGGTCAGATGCTATGGCATGGGGTACACTATGAGAAGCCCATGGAGCGGGGCCTGCCATAAATCCAAACCATGCGCTTCCTAAAGAAGGATTCCCCCACATCAGCCCACTTAAAGCAAAAACAGCACCCTCTGTCCTAATCCCACCCCTGTTACAAACCCACCCAATTAGCACTCACCTGGGCTCCATTTTTACAGGTGAGGGAAATCTCAACGACAAAGACAGTCTCAGAAGAGATAACAGCATCAGAGGTAGTGTAGTAGGATGGTGAGATGGTTGGTTCTGTGCAGGTTTCAGCTGATGGACAAGAGAAATTGGCGTATGAACATGACATTCAGGGCCAAATGGAAAAGAGTAGAAGGTGTTCCGCCTGGCAGTCCCCACGGAGCTCTATAGTTCACCTTAAATCTATAGATGTGTCAGAGTTTACCTCAAGGCATCTCTGGAACTCACTGCTCGCTTGATCACGAGATCCATCATCCAGGTGGCTCTTGTGATCAAGCAAGCTGTGAGTTTCGGAGAACGCAAATAACTTCAGTCTCATCATTAAAAAGGGACCAACATTCAGAAATCAAAAGAAACCAGAGTTCAGAGCCGTATAGGAAATATTTCTAGCCTTGGGCGCCAGAAGGGCCAATTGGCCAACCTCCTAGGTTGGCAACCCTAAGGGAATTGCATTTTGCATTGCACCTCTGCACCCTGACTCCTCCCACCTTTAAAAGGTAAAGGTTTCCTTGCTCGAAAGCCAGTCGAGTCCGACTCTAGGGTTGGGGTGCTCATCTCCGTTTCCAAGCCGAAGAGCCAGCGCTGTCCGAAGACGTTTCCGTGGCCATGTGGCCGGCATGACTAAACACCAAGGCGCACGGAACGCTGTTCCCTTCCCACCGAAGTGGTACCTATTTATCTACTTGCAATTTCTTGCTTTCGAACTGCTAGGTTGGCAGGAGCTGGAACTAGAGACGGGAGCTCACTCCGTCATGCGGCACACTCGGGTCTCGAACGGCTGAACTACTGACTTTCCACAGCTTGCAGTTCAGCGTCTTAACCACTTGAGCCACCGCAGCTCCTACAACTCCTATCTTTAGACTGGGGTATAAGAGCTCAAGGATCTCCACTCCTGCTCATATCTGATGATGGGAGCTTGGACTCTTGAAAACTCAACCCCCCCCCCCCCAAAAAAAAAAAATATTGTGGATCTCTAAGGTGCTACCAGACTTGAGTCTAGATTTGTTATTTTATCTAGGTTTTCACATGGGAGACACACATGGGAGACATGGCCACTAACCAGTTAGTACAGGGAGCCATCGTATTCATTTTTCTCCTTCTCCCACCAGAACTCGAGGGCATCTAATGAAGATGATGGGCAGTACATTCAGGACAGAGAAAGGGAAATAGCACTTCACACAGAGAGTGATTAAAATGGGTAATTTGCTGCTGGAGGAAGTGGTGATGGCCACAGGAATAAACAGCTTGAAAAGAGGATTAGATAGATTCATGGAGGATCAGGCTATCAAGGCTATTTCTATGCCCTGTTGCTGGCTCTCCAGAGGAACTGGCTGGCCCCTGTGTGAGACGGGAAGCTGGACTAGAGGGACCCTCCCTGGTCTGACCCAGCAGGGCTCTTCTGGTGTTCTTATCAGGGGAAGGCCTTGGCCTCCATGCCGTTGCTGGCCCTCCAGAGGAACTGGCTGGCCCCTGTGGGAGACGGGAGGCTGGACTAGATGGACCCTCCCTGGTCTGACCCAGCAGGGCTCTTCTGGTGTTCTTATCAGGGGAAGGCCTTGGCCTCCATGCCGTTGCTGGCCCTCCAGAGGAACTGGCTGGCCCCTGTGTGAGACGGGAGGCTGGACTAGAGGGACCCTCCCTGGTATGACCCAGCAGGGCTCCTCTGAGGTTCTTATCAGGGGAAGGCCTCGGCCTCTCTGCCCTGTTGCTGGCCCTCCAGAGGAACTGGCTGGCCCCTGTGTGAGACGGGAGGCTGGACTGGAGGGACCCTCCCTGGTCTGACCCAGCAGGGCTCTTCTGAGGTTCTTATCAGGGGAAGGCCTCGGCCTCTCTGCCCTGTTGCTGGCCCTCCAGAGG